>NC_091978.1:11508607-11686107 GCF_044704955.1 Pristiophorus japonicus
AGATGGACAGATTTTTGAACGATATGGGAGTAAAGGGTTATGGGGAGTGGGCAGGGAAGTGGAGTTGAGGTCAAGATCAGATCACCCATGTTCTTATTGGCCTCGGTTTAACATCTCATCAGAAAGACGGCACCTCTGACACTGCGGCACTCCCGCAGTACTGCAGTGAATGTCCCCAGGCACTTCGCAGTGCAGAGATTTAACGCTGGCCGGTCCTGGGATTGGAAGGCATGACCAACATGAGCTTTGTGGTGAAGATGTGAGTTCGGGTGGATGTGAGGTGCACTGGACAATGGCTGGGGAGACATTCTGTCAGTGCATTGCTCATTATCCTCACTTCTGAGAAAATAAACAGGGAGGATAATAAATCAAAATCATTTAGACTTGGTACAGCAATGTATGTAGTATTCAAAACAAAACGGATGAACTGGAGACAATAATTTGTCGAGAGGATCCGAACATATTGTTGGGTTGACTGAGACATGGTTCCGTAGAGAACAGGATTGGGCAACTAAATATAAACTAAATAATTCAACATCAAAATTTGCAGATGATACCGAAGTGGGGAGTATTGCAAAATAATACAAGAAGACATTAGAAAACTTGCAGACAGGCAGTTAAGGGGCAAATGAACTTTAACATAGATAAATGTGAGGTGATGCACTTTGGTAGGAAAAACAGAAACATCGCCGACACCTGAGACAATACGAAGCCGAATGGTGCAGAGGAGCAAATGGATCGAGGAATATAGGGGAACAGATCATTAAAAGCAGCATCGCAGGTCAGCAAAGCAATTCAAAATGTTAACAGAGCTCTGGGATTTATTTCTAGGGGTGCTGCATTCACAAGCAGTGAATTAATGCTAACCTTGTATAGGACCCTGGTCAGAGACCACTTCGAGTACTGTGCACAGTTCTGGTCTCTGTATTAGAAAAGGTATATAGAAACATGAGAGAATATGTAAAAATGATTTGCAAAAGGGAGTTGGATAAGTACCTGAAGGAAGAACATTTGCAGGGTTATGGGGAAAGGGCGGGGGGAGTGGGACTGGCTGAGGTACTCTTACAGCGAGCCGGCACGGGCTCGACAGGCCGAATGGCCTCCTTCTGTGCTGTAACCATTCGATGATTCTCATCATCATCATAGGCGGTCCCTCGAAGCGAGGATGACTTGCTTCCATGCCAAAAAGGGATGAGTTCACAGGTGTTTCAATGAAGGACCTAATATTCCAGACCCCGAGCTACATCCTGAAGGGTGGAAGATGCCTGTGCGTGGGTTTTTTTAACGTGGGGTGGCCGTTGCACACCAGCCACCACATGGGCTTGACAGAGCTAGGTCTTGGTCCAGTAGCAAGGATTATCCAAGGCTGCACGGACCTAGTGCGCTCACATATTGCAGTGTGGGCTGGGCCCGTGCTGCCCCTGGGCCCTCGCCTCTTTCTGGGCCCCAGATTCACGCCTCTACTGGGCTCCGATCACTTCCCTCTCCAGACTCTTGCCGCTCCTTCGCCCCTCCTGCTGTGCCTGCCCGCACCGCAATCAGCGACCTGGCTTCGTAGCCGTCGCCCTCCTGCAGCAGCACGCGCTGCTCCCTGCAGTGGTATACTGCCACACACTGCTCCCTCCAAGGGCCCCGGCCTGCTGATGGTCTTACAGGCCGGGACAGCGCCGATTTCCGGGCCGGACCGCCACACACTGCTCCCTCCAAGGGCCCCGGCCTGCTGATGGTCTTACAGGCCGGGACAGCGCTGATTTCCGGGCCGGGCTATTTACAAGGATGGTACCTGAACTGAGAGTTTGCGGCTATCAGGAAAGATTGAATAGGTTGGGGCTTTTTTCTTTAGAGAAGACTTAGAGGAGACCCGATGGAGGTATTTAAATTATGAATGGGTTGGACGGGGTAAATGTGGAGAGAAGGGGGCTGAAATTGCCCCCCAGCCGAAACGTGGCGCACACACCCGTTTCAATAGTTCTACCGCAGCTGTGATTCCGGTCGCCTCTTGAGCGAAATTCCGCTCTTTGTTTTTTTTTGCTTGGATCTGGAAGTCGCTCTTACTGGTGGCGGTCACTACACCTGAGGGGCGGAAGTTGGGAGTGACCGCCGCGAATGATGTCATCACGGCGCCGTGTCACCACTTAAAGGGGGGGAGCCTCCGCCTTTTTAATACTTCGGCCCTCTGGGCCATCAGGGAGGGTTTCGGCCGGGCCAGCGGCCTGCCACCCAAGAGGGGTTACCAGGCTGCCTGTTGGCGGCCCGGTCGAACCCGGTGGCCCCCCCACCTGGCAGTCGGCCGGCAAAAGAAAATACATGGCGGCAGCGGCAGTGAGCCCCCCCCTCTTTAAGGGAAGCCACACCACTGTTGCAGAGGGCCACAGCCTCACTGGACCACCGGGAAAAAGCAGGTTTTGGCACCGCTGGGCGGGCCGAAGATTTTCAGAGCGGAATGTCACCGTCGGGGTGGTTAGGTCGGCGGTAAGTGTGTCATCGCGGTGCGCACCGCCGATCTAACCACCCCGATGGCAATTGGGCTCGCAGCGGCCATTCCGCGAAAAAATGGCAGCCACGATGGTAACAGGCCTTAAGGAGAGGGGTAATTTCGGTTCCTGGATGTTTCCACTCGTGGGGGAATCCAAAACTGGAGGTCATAAATACAAGATAGTTACTGATAAATCCAATAGGGAAATAAGTAGAAATGTCTTTACTCAGCGAGCGGTGAGAATGTGGAACTCGCTGCCACAGGAAGTGTTTGAGGCAAATAGCCTAGATGCTCCCAACAAGAAACTAGACAAGCGCGTGAGAAAAAAAGGGAATAGCAAGATACGCTGATAGCCTGAGAGGGGGTAGATGGAATGGGAGGGGGCTCATGTGGAGTATAAACGCCAGGTCAGACTACTAGGGCTAAATGGCCTGTTTCTGTGCCATATATTTCATGCAATTCTGGATTTCCCACCGGAAGTGAGGAAAATTGTTGCCCAAAACATGTGATAATGATGGAGTGACTTCATACATCATATATCTATCAATAACACCAAATCAAGGGCAAGTGGTTGTGCTGGCAGAGCGGGAGGGATGAGTTTTAGAAAGTGTTCGGACCACAGGAATTGATGAAAGATACCAAGGTCCATCTAGTTCAACTTCTACCATCCTGGTATTGATATACCTTCCAGCCCTCCCTCTCACAGCCTCTTGCATTCCTGTTGCCTCCCTCCCACTCTCACCGTTTATCTCACTCTCACTGTCAATCTCTCACATTCTCACTGTCTCCCTCTTTCTCTCTCTTACTGCCTTGCACACTCTCACTCTCTCACTTCCTCTGACATGTTCTCGCTGTCCCTCTCACTGCCCCACACTCTAACTACCTCGCACTCCCATTCTCACTCTCTCCCACTCTCACTCGCTCTCACTCTCTCCCATTCTCATTCTCTCCCATTCTCACTCTCTCATTCTCTCTCCCACTCTCACTCTCTCCCACTCTCACTCTCTCCCACTCTCACGCTCTCCCACTCTCACTCGCTCTCACTCTCACTCTCTCCCATTGTCACTCTCTCCCATTCTCATTCTCTCCCATTCTCACTCTCTCCCACTCTCATTCTCTCCCACTCTCACTCTCTCCCAATCTCACTCTCCCCATTTCCACTCTCCCACTCTCACTCTCTCCCACTCTCACTCTCTCCCAATCTCACTCTCCTCATTTCCACTCTCTCCCACTCTCACTCTCTCCCACTCTCACTCTCTCCCACTGTCACTATCTCCCATTCTCACTCTCTCTCACTCTCACTCCCTCCCACTCTCGCTCTCCCACTCTCACTGTTCCTCTCTCACCTCTCTCTATGAATGTGTTTGCTCTTATTCTCATTGTTTGTGTTTATGCTCAGTCGCTGATTCTGCGTTCTCTCTCTTCAGTGTTTCTGTCTCTCTATCTCGTTCTCTCTGTCTCTCTTTTGCTCTCTGTCTTTTTGTCTCTCTGTCTTTCTCCCTTTCTTTCTCAGTATTTCGTTCCTTTTTTTCTGTTTTCCTCTCACTTTCTCTCTCTGTCTAGATCTCTCTTTTTTTCTCTCTGTCTTTCTCTTTCCCCCACCTCCCCCACCCTCTCTTTCATCCTGTCTGGCCTTTCTCACTCTTTTTCCGCCTCTGCCTCTCTTTCTCTGCTCCAATCTCTCTCCTGCTAAGCAGCTCTGAATGGGCCCATCAGTCACTGCCTGTCACAGCATCTGGAACAAGGGGCACCAAGCAATTTGAATGCAGGCCAGCATTCTGGAGAGAACTAACTGATGGTGGAGGTGGGGGGAGGGGGTTGGGGGATGGGTCGGACCGAGGGGGAGGGGGAGGGGGCGATGAGAGAGAGGGAGAGACTGTGGATTTTAAGATGTAAAAGCCAGAGCTTTCACACAATTACCTGAGATTCAATTAACTTTATTGGCTTTTAAAAAATGCAATGAGAATCCTTATTTCTTTTTCTTATCGTCTTCACACTCGAAAGGTTAGCTTACATTTTTTGTTGTTGAAAAGGCAATATCTGCCTTTCCTGACATTTTAAGTTTAATGCTTCTTTCTGCAGTCTAATCTGGTTTCAGACTGGTTTTAATTTTCAATTACCGTTCTCAGTTATAGCCTCCTCTTTCCACTCTGACCCCCGACCCCCCCGGCAGTTATTGTTTGAAAAGCAAGATGTCTGCTGGAGAAGGGCTGAAAGAATCGAGCCATCTTGCAAATTATTTTACGAGGAACAATTTTGCGAAAGAAAGATATGGGTTTATGGAGGGCTTTATCATGCATTTCAAAGGCGTCTTCACGAGCTGTTTTCTTGAAGCACGGTGACCTGTAGTTAAAAGTAGTAGCGAGGTTGTGCACAGCAAGAGCGAGATTTCATTTGTTTTTCCCTCCCATTTTGACACTCTTTGACCCAAGAGGGATTTCAGGCAAATGTACAGCCACATCATGATCCATCATCATCATAGGCGGTCCCTCGGAATCGAGGAAGACTTGCTTCCACTCTTAAAAGTGAGTCCTTAGGTGGCTGAACAGTCCAATATGAGAATCACAGTCCCTGTCACAGGTGGGACAGACAGTGGTTGGAGGAAAGGGTGGGTGGGGAGTCTGGTTTGCCACATGCTCCTTCCGCTGCCTGCGCTTGTTTTCTGCATGCTCTCGGCGACGAGACTCGAGGTGCTCAGCGCCCTCCCGGATGCACTGCCTCCACTTAGGGCGGTCTTGGGCCAGGGACTCCCGGGTGTCGGTGGGGATGTTGCACTTTATCAGGGAGGCTTTGAGGGTGTCCCTGTAACGTTTCCTCTGCCCACCTTTGGCTCGTTTGCCGTGAAGGATCCTGCAAATCCCCTGGGAGGACAGACGCACCAACATTAGCATCCTCGACCAGGCCAACATCCCCAGCATTGAAGAACTGACCACACTCGATCAGCTCCGCTGGGCAGGCCACATTGTCCGCATGCCCGACATGAGACTCCCAAAGCCACAACAACAACTTAAATAGCGCCTTTAACAACAACAACAACAACTTATATTTATATAGCGCCTTTATCAAAGTGGAAAACATTCCAAGGCACTGCACAGGAGCGCTATCAGACAGAATTAATCATCTCCTGGACTAGCTTCAATCGCCTAGGTGAGTCGGAGAGGAATTTCCCAGATTTCTTTTTTCCCAAATGGGCCTGTTTTTTTTTTTCCTGTTTTTTTGCCTCTCCCAGGAGATCACATGGGTGGAGAGTATAAATTGTCATACACAAGGCATTGCAATTATGTGGGACAGACTAGATGGCCTTTACCTGTCCGCCATTGTTCGTATAAAAATATTGACACCGAGCCACATAAGGAGATATCAGGTGACCAAAAGCTTGGTCAAAGAGGTAGGTTTTCTTCATTACAAGGGGGATAGAATATAAAAGCAGAGATGTCTTGCTATAGCTGTACAGGGTATTGGTGAGGCCACACCTGGAATACTGCGTACAGTTTTGGTCTTCGTATTTAAGGAAGGATATACTTGCATTGTTCAGAGAATGTTCACTAGGTTGATTCCGGAGATGAGGGGGTTGACTTATGAGGATAGGTTGAGTAGGTTGGGCCTTTACTCATTGGAGTTCAGAAGAATGAGAGGTGATCTTATTGAAACTTATAAGATAATGAGGGGGCTCAACAAGGTGGATGCAAAGAGGATATTTCCACTCATAGAGGAAACTAAAACTAGGGAACATAGTCTTATAATAAGGGGCCGCCCATTTAAAACTGAGATGAGGAGGAATTTCTTCTCTCAGAGGGTTGTAAATCTGTGGAATTCTCTGCCCCAGAGAGCTGTGAGGGCTGGGTCATTGAATATATTTAAGGTGGAGGTAGACAGATTTTTGAGCGGTAAGGGAGTAAAGGGTTATGGGGAGCAGGGCAGGGAAGTGGAGCTGAGTCCATGATCAGATCAGCCATGATCTTATTGAATGGCGGAGCAGGCTCGATGGCCAAATGGCCTACTCCTGCTCCTATTTCTTATGCTTTTTATGTTTTGAGGGACGCTTTAAAGGAGGAGAGAGAGAGGAAGAGAGGCAGAGAGGTTTAGGGAGGGAATTCCAGAACTTAGAGCCTTGGAAACAGAAGGCACGGCCATCGATGTTGGAGCGAAAGGAGTGGTAGATACACTGGTGACCAGAATTGGAGGAGTGCCAGAGATCTCGGAGGGTTGTAGGGCTGGGTGAGGTTCCTGAAATAGGAAGGGTTGAGGCCATGGAGTTTGAGAATTATAATTAAAGTGTTGTGCTTCAAGGTAAATTCAGCTCACAAGGGGTTGGTTACATGTACGAACCGAATAAAATTGCCTGGGAAAGTGCATTGGATCCAACAGACGAAACAAGGCGGGTAAGTTGGGGGGTGGGAGGGGGGCAGGAGCTGGTGGAGATTTTAACCCCCTACGCCCAGTGAAAGCGAGGCAGTCGAAGGGGTTAAAATGGAGGTGGTGGAGTTCCTGTTCCTGCTCCGCCGCCATTTATACCGCTAGTTGGCTGAGACGGGGGCCGTTGAATCAGGCGGGAGCTTCACCGATCTACGATGTGTATAAGACGCTGCCGCCATTTTAACCGCTCACTGTCTGCATTGCTCCACTCAGCAAAAGCTGGCGGGACGTCAGTACAGGTCCAGAAAGGAGGGTCCAAAATAAATTTGGTGGGGCTCCTCCGGGCTACCTAACAGTAATATGGAGCACCGCAACCCCGGACATCCACCCTTACCACCCCCAACTCCCACCTCACCCCCACCCATCACCACCCCAGACACTGCCCCTCCCCCTCCACCCTCCACCCATCACCACCCCAGACACAACCTCCTTCCCCCGACCCACCCACCACCCCAGACACAACCCCCCTCCCCCTCACCCATCACCACCCCAGACACTCCCCCCACCCACCACCCCAAACACTGCCCCTCCCCCTCCCCCCTCCACTCATCACCACCCCAGACACAACCCCCCTTCCCCCACCCATCACCACCTCAGACAAAACCCCCTCCCCCCGCCACCAACTACCCCAGACACAATCCCCTTCCCCCGTCCCACCCACCACCTCAGACACAATCCCCTTCCCCCCCACCCATCACCACCACAGACAAAACCCCCTCCCCCCCCCACCCACCACCCCAGACACAATCCCCTTCCCCCCACCAACCACCCCAGACACAACCCCCTTCCCCCCCACGAACCACCCCAGACACAACCCCCTTCCCCCCCCACGAACCACCCCAGACACAACCCCCTTCCCCCCCCACCAACCACCCCAGACACAACCCCCTTCCCCCCCACCAACCACCCCAGACACAACCCCCTTCCCCCCCACCAACCACCCCAGACACAACCCCCTTACCCCCCACCAACCACCCCAGACACAACCCCCTTCCCCCCCACCAACCACCCCAGACACAACCCCCTTACCTCCCACCAACCACCCCAGACACAACCCCCTTCCCCCCCACCAACCACCCCAGACACAACCCCCTTACCCCCCACCAACCACCCCAGACACAACCCCCTTCCCCCCCCACGAACCACCCCAGACACAACCCCCTTCCCCCCCACCAACCACCCCAGACACAACCCCCTTACCCCCCACCAACCACCCCAGACACAACCCCCTTACCCCCCACCAACCACCCCAGACACAACCCCCTTCCCCCCACCAACCACCCCAGATACTCCTCCCCTCCCTTGTCCCACCCACCACCCCAGACACTCCCCCCTCCCCTCCCCTCCCCCCAACCATCACAGACACTCCCCCCTCCCCCCTCACCACCATAGACACTCCTCCCCTCCCTTGTCCCACCCACCACCCCAGACACTCCCCCCTCCCCCGTCCCACCCACCACCCCAGACACTCCCCTGTCCCACCCACCACCCCAAACACTGCCCCTCCCCCTCCCCCGTCCACCCATCACCACGCCGGACATGTCTACTTTGTATGGTGGTCCCCAGCTGCTATCCTACTCGACCCCGAGCTCAGATCCTCATTCACTCTATTTGTGCAGAAACCAACCGTAGGCTGCAGAAAGAGTGCGAGGCAAACCTGTCCCACCCTCCCCTTCCCTCAACGACTATCTGTCCCAGCTGTGACAGGGTCTGTGGCACTCGTATTGGACTATTCAGCCACCAAAGAACTCACTTCAGGAGTGGAAGCAAGTCTTCCTCGAGTCCGAGGGACTGGCTATGATGATGATTCACTCTATTACCAAAACCGCTGCCTTCCTCCATGGTAGGATTGGCCGCCGCCCCCCATCTTCTCTGTCACTGAAACCCAACTTCTTCACCTCATGATCCCTCCAACGCCCTTGTTGCTGAACTCCCTGCTTTAGGTGACAGCCTCAGTGGTAGCATTTTCACCGCGGAGTCAGAAGGTTGTGGGTTCAAGTCCCATTCCAAGAGACTTGAGCACAAAATCTAGGCTGATACTCCCAGTGCAGCACTGAGGGAGCACTGCTCTGTCGGAGGTGCCGTCTTTTGGATGAGACGTTAAGCTGAGGCCCCATCTAACCTTTCAGGAGAAAATCAAAAATCCAGGGGTATTATTTTGAAGAAGAGTAGGGCAGTTCTCCCGGTGTCCTCAGCAATATTTACCCCTCAAACAACAATATTTGGTCATTATCACATTACTCTTTGTGGGACCTTGCTGTGCGGAAATTGCCTGCTGAGTTTCCTACATTACAGCAGTGAATATACTTCAAAAAGCATTTCATTGGTTGTGAAGTGTTTTAGGACGTCATCATCAAAGGCGGTCCTTCGAACGAGGATGACGAGCTTCCACGAGAGTTCACAGATGTTTCAATGAAGGACCTGATGTTCCAGTCCTGAACTCCAGTTGAGGAGGTGGAAGATGCCTGTGCGTGGATTTTTTTAATGTGTGGTGACCGTTGCACACCAGCCACCACACGGGCTTGACAGAGCTAGGTCTTGGTCCAGTGGCAAGGATTAACCAGGATGACTGGAGACCTGCTCTGCTGCACGGACCTAGTGGCACACATATCGCAGTGTGGGCAATTCACCCTCCCTCCCACTCACTCACTCACCCTCCCTCCCACTCACTCACCCATATTGACACACACACACACGTCATGAAAGGCGCTAGGGGATGTAATGTACACACATCTTTGAAGTTGACAGGACAAATTGAGAAGGCTGTTTAAAAAAGCAGACAGTATCCTTGGCTTTATAAACGGAGTACAAAAGCAAGGCAGTCGGGAGGTGGGAGTTCGGGAGGCGAGCGGTCTATAAAGGCCCAACAGTTCAAGGAGAGCGGCGGCAGTCAGAGAGGTGGGAGTTCGTGAGGCGAGCGGCCTATAAAGGCCCAACAGTTCAAGGAGAGCGGCGGCAGTCAGAGAGATGGGAATTCGTGAGGCGAGCGGCCAATAAAGGCCCAACAGTTCAAGGAGAGCGGCAGCAGTCAGAGAGGTGGGAGTTTGGGAGGTGAGCGGCCTATAAAGGCCCAGCAGTTCAAGGAGAGCGGCGGCAGTCAGAGAGGTGGGAGTTCGGGAGGTGAGCGGCCTATAAAGGCCCAGCCGGTGCACCTGCAGCAGGGAGGGAAGGCAAAAAAGAAGTAGAAAGAAATCGAAAGGTGACGTCACAGCCAAGGGGGAAAGTGATTGGCTGGTGATTGGTAAGTAAGTAGCTTTTCTTTTTTCTTTCAGTAAGTAACCTTTAGCATTGTTGTTGCCAAATTAAGTTTATCTAGGGGTTAAGTCATGGCAGGAGAGCTCGGACACGTGTTATGCTCTTCCTGTACTATGTGGGAAATCAGGGACGCTTCCGGTGTCCCTGACGACTACGTGTGCGGGAAGTGTATCCGACTGAAGCTCCTGACGGACCGCATTGCGGCACTGGAGCTGCGGGTGGATTCACTCTGGAGCATCCACGATGCTGGGAATGATGTGAATAGCATGTTTAGCGAGTTGGTCTTACCGCAGGTAAAGGGTACACAGCCAGATGTAAATGGTTGACCAACAGGAAGAGCAGTACAAGGAAGGTAGTGCAGGGATCCCCTGCGGTCATCCCCTTGCAAAACAGATACACCGCTTTGGGTACTGTTGAGGGGGATGACTCATCAGGGGAGGGCAGCAGCAGCAAAGTTCATGGCACCGTGGCTGGCTCTGCTGCACAGGAGGGCAGGAAAAAGAGTGGTAAAGCTATAGTGATAGGGGATTCTATTGGAAGGGGAATAGACAGGCGTTTCTGCGGCCGCAACCGAGACTCCAGGATGGTATGTTGCCTCCCTGGTGCAAGGGTCAAGGATGTCTCGGAGCGGGTGCAGGACATTCTGAAAAGGGATGGTGAACAGCCAGTTATCGTGGTGCATATAGGTACGAACGATATAGGTAAAAAACGGGATGAGGTCCTACGAGACAAATTTAGGGAGCTAGGAGTTAAATTAAAAAGTAGGACCTCAAAAGTAGTAATCTCAGGATTGCTACCAGTGCCACGTGCTAGTCAGAGTAGGAATCGCAGGATAGCGCAGATGAATACGTGGCTTGAGGAGTGGTGCAAAAGGGAGGGATTCAAATTCCTGGGGCATTGGAACCGGTTCTGGGGGAGGTGGGACCAGTACAAACCGGACTTGATGAGTCGAGCATTTCAAAAGTAATGCAGACAGATCTCTGTAGCTTCTGTCTTGTCTATGTTCCAGCAGGACCGGAACCAATGTTCGAGGGGGAGTGTTTGCTAGTGCTGTTGATGAGGAGTTAAACTAATATGGCAGTGGGATGGGAACCTATCAGGGAGACAGAGGGAAGTAGAATGGAGGCAGAAGCAAAAGATAGAAAGGAGAATAGTAAAAGTGGAGGGCAGAGAAACCCAAGGCAAAAAACAAAAAGGGCTACATTACAGCAAAATTCTAAAGGGGCAAGGTGTGTTAAAGCGACAAGCCTGAAGGCTCTGTGCCTCAATGCGAGGAGTATTCTGAATAAGGCGGACGAATTAACTGCGCAGACAGCAGCTAACGGGTATGATGTAATTGGCATCACGGAGACATGGCTCCAGGGTGACCAAGGCTGGGAACTCAACATCCAGGGGTATTCAACATTTAGGAAGGATAGGCAGAGAGGAAAAGGAGGCGGGGTAACGTTGCTGGTTAAAGAGGAAATTAATGCAATAGTAAGGAAGGTAATTCGCCTGGATGATGTAGAATCGGTATGGGTAGAGCTGTGGAATACCAAAGGGCAGAAAACGCTAGTGGGAGTTGTGTACAGACCACCAAACAGTAGTAGTGAGGTTGGGGACAGCATCAATCAATAAATAACGGATGTGTGCAATAAAGGTACAGCAGTTATCATGGGCGACTTTAATCTACATATTGATTGGGCTAAGCAAACTGGTAGCAATGCGGTGGAGGAGGATTTCCTGGATTGTATTAGAGATGGTTTTCAATCAATATGTCGAGGAACCAACTAGAGAGCTGTCCATCCCAGACTGGGTGATGTGTAATGAGAATGGACTAATTAACAATCTTGTTGTGCGAGGCCCCTTGGGGAAGAGTGACCATAATATGGTAGAATCATTTATTAAGATGGAGAGTGACACAGTTAATTCAGAAACTAGGGTCCTGAACTTAAGAGACCATGGTCCAAAACTTAAAGAAGGGTAACTTTGAAGGTATGAGGTGTGAATTGGCTAGGATAGATTGGCGAATGATACTTAAGGGGTTGACTGTGGATGGGCAATGGCAGACATTTAGAGACCGCATGGATGAACTACAACAATTGTACATTCCTGTCTGGCGTAAAAATAAAAAAGGGAAGGTGGCTCAACCGTGGCTATCTAGAGAAATCAGGGATCGTATTAAAGCCAAGGAAGTGGCATACAAATTGGCCAGAAATAGCAGCTAACCCGAGGACTGGGAGAAATTTAGAACTCAGCAGAGGAGGACAAAGGGTTTGATTAGGGCAGGGAAAATGGAGTACGAGAAGAAGCTTGCAGGGAACATTAAGGCGGATTGCAAAAGTCTCTATAGGTATGTAAAGAGAAAAAGGTTAGTAAAGACAAACTTAGGTCCCCTGCAGTCAGAATCAGGGGAAGTCATAACGGGGAACAAAGAAATGGCGGACCAATTGAACAAGTACTTTGGTTCGGTATTCACTAAGGAGGACACAAACAACCTTCCGGATATCAAAGGGGTCAGAGGGTCTAGTAAGGAGGAGGAACTGAGGGAAATCTTTATTAGTCGGGAAATTGTGTTGGGGAAATTGATGGGATTGAAGGCCGATAAATCCCCAGGGCCTGATGGACTGCATCCCAGAGTACTTAAGGAGGTGGCCTTGGAAATAGCGGATGCATTGAGAGTCATTTTCCAACATTCCATTGACTCTGGATCAGTTCCTATCGAGTGGAGGGTAGCCAATGTAACCCCACTTTTTAAAAAAGGAGGGAGAGAGAAAACAGGGAATTATAGACCGGTCAGCCTGACCTCAGTAGTGGGTAAAATGATGGAATCAATTATTAAGGATGTCTCAGCAGCGCATTTGGAAAATGGTGACATGATAGATCCAAGTCAGCATGGATTTGTGAAAGGGAAATCATGCTTGACAAATCTTCTGGAATTTTTTGAGGATGTTTCCAGTAAAGTGGACAAAGGAGAACCAGTTGATGTGGTATATTTGGACTTTCAGAAGGCTTTCGACAAGGTCCCACACAAGAGATTAATGTGCAAAGTTAAAGCACATGGGATTGGGGGTAGTGTGCTGACGTGGATTGAGAACTGGTTGTCAGACAGGAAGCAAAGAGTAGGAGTAAATGGGTACTTTTCAGAATGGCAGGCAGTGACTAGTGGGGTACCGCAAGGTTCTGTGCTGGGGCCCCAGCTGTTTACACTGTGCATTAATGATTTAGACGAGGGGATTAAATGTAGTATCTCCAAATTTGCGGATGACACTAAGTTGGGTGGCAGTGTGAACTGCGAGGAGGATGCTATGAGGCTGCAGAGTGACTTGGATAGGTTAGGTGAGTGGGCAAATGCATGGCAGATGAAGTATAATGTGGATAAATGTGAGGTTATCCACTTTGGTGGTAAAAACAGAGAGACAGACTATTATCTGAATGGTGACAGATTAGGAAAAGGGGAGGTGCAACGAGATCTGGGTGTCATGGTACATCAGTCATTGAAGGTTGGCATGCAGGTACAGCAGGCGGTTAAGAAAGCAAATGGCATGTTGGCCTTCATAGCGAGGGGATTTCAGTACAGGGGCAGGGAGGTGTTGCTACAGTTGTACAGGGCCTTGGTGAGGCCACACCTGGAGTATTGTGTACAGTTTTGGTCTCCTAACTTGAGGAAGGACATTCTTGCTATTGAGGGAGTGCAGCGAAGATTCACCAGACTGATTCCCGGGATGCCGGGACTGACCTATCAAGAAAGACTGGATCAACTGGGCTTGTATTCACTGGAGTTCAGAAGAATGAGAGGGGACCTCAGAGAAACATTTAAAATTCTGATGGGTTTAGACAGGTTAGATGCAGGAAGAATGTTCCCAATGTTGGGGAAGTCCAGAACCAGGGGTCACAGTCTAAGGATAAGGGGTAAGCCATTTAGGACCGAGATGAGGAGAAACTTCTTCACCCAGAGAGTGGTGAACCTGTGGAATTCTCTACCACAGAAAGTAGTTGAGGCCAATTCACTAAATATATTCAAAAGGGAGTTAGATGAAGTCCTTAATACTCGGGGGATCAAGGGGTATGGCGAGAAAGCAGGAAGGGGGTACTGAAGTTTCATGTTCAGCCATGAACTCATTGAATGGCGTTGCAGGCTAGAAGGGCTGAATGGCCTACTCCTGCACCTATTTTCTATGTTTCTATGTTTCTATGAAAGGTAACTTCGACGGTATGAGGCGTGAATTGGCTAGAATAGACTGGTAAAGGATACTTAAAGAGGTGGATAAGCAATAGCAAACATTTAAAGATCACATGGATGAACTTCAGGAATTGTACATCCCTGTCTGCAGTAAAAGTAAAACGGGGAAGGTGGCTCAACCGTGGCTAACAAGGGAAATTAAGGATAGTGTTAAAACCAAGGAAGAGGCATATAATTTTGCAAGAAAAAGCAACAAACAAGAGTACTGGGGGAAATTTATAATTCAACAGAGGAGGACTAACGGTTTCATGAAGAGGGGGAAAATAGAGTACGAGAGTAAGTTTACAGGGAACATAAAAACTGACTGCAAAAGCTTCTATAAATATGTGAAGAGAAAAAGTTAGTGAAGACAAACATAGTTCCCTTGCAGTTGGATTCAAGTGAATTTATGACGGGGAACAAAGAAATGGCAGATCAATTGAACAAATACTTCGGTTATGTCTTCACGAAGGAAGACACAAATAACCTTCCGAATGTATTAGGGGACAGTGGGTCTAGTGAGAAGGAGGAACTGAAGGATATCCTTATTAGGCGGAAAATTGTGTCAGGGAAGTTGATGGGATTGAAGGCCGATATATCCCTGGGGCCTGATAGTCTGCATCTCAGAGTACTTAAGGAAGTGGCCCTAGAAATAGTGGATGCATTGGTGATCATTTTCCAACAGTCTATCGACTCTGGATCAGTTTTTATGGAGTGGAGGGCAGCTAATGTAACATCACTTTTTAAAAAGGGAGGGAGAGAGAAAATGGCTAATTATAAACCGGTTAGCCTGACATCAGTAGTGGGGGAAATGTTAGAATCAATCATTAAGGATGAAATCGCAGTGCATTTGGAAAGCAGTGACAGGATCGGTCCAAGTCAGCATGGATTTATGAAAGGGAAATCATGCTTGACGAATCTTCTGGAATTTTTTGAGGATGTAACTAGCAAAGTGGACAAGGGAGAACCAGTGGATGTGGTGTATTTGGACTTTCAAAAGGCTTTTGACAAGGTCCCGCACAAGAGATTGGTGTGCAAAATCAAAGCGCATGGTATTGGGGGTAATGTACTGACGTGGATAGAGAACTGGTTGGCAGTCAGGAAGCAGAGAGTCGGGATAAACGGGTCCTTTTCAGAATAGAAAATAGGTGCAGGAGTAGGCCATTCAGCCCTTCTAGCCTGCAACGCCATTCAATGAGTTCATGGCTGAACATGCAACTTCAGTACCCCATTCCTGCTTTCTCACCATACCCCTTGATCCCCCGAGTAGTAAGGACTTCATCTAACTCCCTTTTGAATATATTTAGTGAATTGGCCTCAACTACTTTCTGTGGTAGAGAATTCCACAGGTTCACCACTCTCTGGGTGAAGAAGTTTCTCCTCATCTCGGTCCTAAATGGCTTACCCCTTATCCTTAGACTGTGACCCCTGGTTCTGGACTTCCCCAACATTGGGAACATTCTTCCTGCATCTAACCTGTCTAAACCCGTCAGAATTTTAAACGTTTCTATGAGGTCCCCTCTCATTCTTCTGAACTCCAGTGAATACAAGCCCAGTTGATCCAGTCTTTCTTGATAGGTCAGTCCCGGCATCCCGGGAATCAGTCTGGTGAATCTTCGCTGCACTCCCTCAATAGCAAGAATGTCCTTCCTCAAGTTAGGAGACCAAAACTGTACACAATACTCCAGGTGTGGCCTCACCAAGGCCCTGTACAACTGTAGCAACACCTCCCTGCCCCTGTACTGAAATCCCCTCGCTATGAAGGCCAACATGCCATTTGCTTTCTTAACCGCCTGCTGTACCTGCATGCCAACCTTCAATGACTGATGTACCATGACACCCAGGTCTCGTTGCACCTCCCCTTTTCCTAATCTGTCACCATTCAGATAATTGTCTGTCTCTCTGTTTTTACCATCAAAGTGGATAACCTCACATTTATCCACATTATACTTCATCTGCCATGCATTTGCCCACTCACCTAACTTATCCAAGTCACTCTGCAGCCTCATAGCATCCTCCTCGCAGTTCACACTGCCACCCAACTTAGTGTCATCTGCAAATTTGGAGATACTACATTTAATCCCCTCGTCTAAATCATTAATGTACAATGTAAACAGCTGGGGCCCCAGCACAGAACCTTGAAGTAGCCCACTAGTCACTGCCATTGACAACCAGTTCTCAATCCACGTCAGCACACTACCCCCGATCCCATGTGCTTTAACTTTGCACATTAATCTCTTGTGTGGGACCTTGTCGAAAGCCTTCTGAAAGTCCAAATATACCACAACAACTGGTTCTCCCTTGTCCACTTTACTGGAAACATCCTCAAAAAATTCCAGAAGATTTGTCAAGCATGATTTCCCTTTCACAAATCCATGCTGACTTGGACCTATCATGTCACCTCTTTCCAAATGCGCTGCTATAACATCCTTAATAATTGATTCCATCATTTTACCCACTACTGAGGTCAGGCTGATGGTCTATAATTCCCTGTTTTCTCTCTCCCTCCTTTTTTAAAAAGTGGGGTTACATTGGCTACCCTCCACTCGATAGGAACTGATCCAGAGTCAATGGAATGTTGGAAAATGACTCTCAATGCATCCGTTATTTCCAAGGCCACCTCCTTAAGTACTCTGGGATGCAGTCCATCAGGCCCTGGGGATTTATCGGCCTTCAATCCCATCAATTTCCCCAACACAATTTCCCGACTAAGAAAGATTTCCCTCAGTTCCTCCTCCTTACTCGACCCTCTGACCCCTCTTATATCCGGAAGGTTGTTTGTGTCCTCCTTAGTGAATACCGAACCAAAGTACTTGTTCAATTGGTCTGCCATTTCTTTGTTCCCCGTTATGACTTCCCCTGATTCTGACTGCAGGGGACCTATGTTTATCTTTACTAACCTTGTTCTCTTTACATATCTATAGAAACTTTTGCAATCCGTCTTAATGTTCCCTGCAAGCTTCTTCTCATACTCCATTTTCCCTGCCCTAATCAAACCCTTTGTGCTCCTCTGCTGAGTTCCAAAATATCTCCCAGTCCCTGGGTTCGCTGCTATTTCTGGCCAATTTTTATGCCACTTCCTCGGCTTTAATACTATCCCTGATTTCCCTTGATAGCCACGGTTGAGCCACCTTCCCTTTTTTATTTTTACGCCAGACAGGAATGTACAATTGTTGTAGTTCATCCATGCGGTCTCTAAATATCTGCCATTGCCCATCCACAGTCAACCCCTCAAGTATCATTCGCCAATCTATCCGAGCCAATTCACGCCTCATACCTTCAAAGTTACCCTTCTTTAAGTTCTGGACCATGGTCTCTGAATTAACTGCTTCATTCTCCATCCTAATGCAGAATTCCACCATATTATGGTCACTCTTCCCCAAGGGGCCTCGCACAATGAGATTGCTAATTAATCCTCTCTCATTACACAACACCCAGTCTAAGATGGCCTCCCCCCTAGTTTGTTCCTCGACATATTTGTCTAGAAAACCATCCCTTATGCACTCCAGGAAATCCTCCTCCACCGTATTGCTTCCAGTTTGGCTTGCCCAATCTATGTGCATATTAAAGTCACCCATTATAACTGCTGCAGTTACTAGATTGACAGGCAGTGACTAGTGGAGTGCTGCAGGACTCAGTGCTGGGACCCCAACTCTTTACAATGTACATTAACGATTTAGATGAAGGAATTGAGTGTAATATCTCCAAGTTTGCGGATGACACTAAACCGAGTGGCAGTGTGAGCTGTGAGGAGGACGCTAAGAGGCTGCAGGGTGACTTGGACAGGTTAGGTGAGTGGGCAAATGCATGGCATATGCAGTATAATGTGGATAAATGTGAGGTTATCCACTTTGGGGGCAAAACCGCGAAGACAGAATATTATCGGAATGGTGGCAGATTAGGAAAAAGGGAGGTGCAATGAGACCTGGGGGTTATGGTTCATCATTCATTGAAAGTTGGCATACAGGTGCAGCAGGCGGTAAAGAAGGCAAATGGTATGTTGGCCTTCATAGCTAGGGGATTTGAGTATAGGAGCAGGGAGGTCTTACTGCAGTTGTACAGGGCCTTGGTGAGGAGTCACTTGTAATATTGTGTACAGTTTTGGTCTCCTAATCTGAGGAAGGACGTTCTTACTATTGAGGGAGTGCAGCGAAGGTTCACCAGACTGATTCCAGGGATGGCTGGACTGTCATATGAGGAGAGACTGGATCGACTGGGCCTTTATTCACTGGAGTTTAGAAGGATGAGAGAGGATCTCATAGAAACGTGTAAGATTCTAACGGGACTGGACTGGTTAGATGCGGGAAGAATGTTCCCGATGTTGGGGATGTTCAGAACCAGGGGACATAGTCTTAGGATAAGCGGTAGGCCATTTAGGACCAAGATGAGGAGAAACTTCTTCACTCAGAGAGTTGTTAACCTGTGGAATGCTCTGCCACAGAGGGTTGTTGTTAATGCCAGTTCATTGGATCTATTCAAGAGGGAGTTAGATATGGCCCTTACGGCTAAGGGGATCAAGGGGTATGGAGAGAAAACAGGAAAGGGATACTGAAGGAATGATCAGCCGTGATCTTATTGAATGGCGGTGCAGGCTTGAAGGGCCGAATGACCTACTCCTGCACCTTTTTTCTATGTTTCTATGTAAGTTATGCTAAACATTTGTAAAACAATGGTAAAGGCCTCAGCTGGAATACTGCGTCCAATTCTGGGCACCACACTTTAGGAAGGATGTCAAGGCGTTAGAGATGGTGCACAGTGGATTTACTAGAATGGTACCAGGGATGAGGTACTTCAGAGATGTGGAGAGTGTCATGTATTCAACTGTCATTGTAACCCATGTATAAACTGTACACCGTGAGAACATTGACCACTAGGTGGTGAACTTGTGGGAGACACTCCTAACCTGGACTTTCGGGTATAAAGGGGAAGCTCCACCCACCTTCATCACTTCAGTGCTGGCTAATAAAGGTAACTGGTCACAGAGTGACCTTCTCTCAAGTATGGGCCTCGTGTGCATTTATACTGTATAGTAAGGACATATCATTGGCAAAGAGAAACTGGGATTTAAAGCACGCGAGCATGGCCACTAGCAGCACAGACGAGACGTACTGTGTTGGTGATGATTGGGACAATTTTATTGAGAGACTACAGCAAAGTTTTGTCACTAAGGAATGGCTGGGGCAGGATTTGGCCGACAAACGCAGAGCTCATCTCCTGACGGTTTGTGGATCCAGGACGTACTCCCTGATGAAGGACCTTCCAGCGCCAGAGAAGCCGGCGGACAAGACCTTTGAAGAGCTCAGTAAGTTGATTGGGGAACACTTTAAGTAAACCGGCGAGCAGCATGCACATGGCGAGACACCGATTTTACACGCACCGGTGGCAAGAAGGGCAAAGCGTTCCAGAGTTCGTGGCAGACCTCCGGCGACTGGCGAGCCTATGTAAGTTCCCAGATGCATGCAGAGCGAAGATGCTGCGAGACTTTTTTATTGAGGGCATCGGGCACGCTGGGGTTTTCAGGAAACTGATTGAGACCAAAGATTTGACCCTGGAAACGGCGGGTTTGATGGCCCAGACATTTATCTCAGGGGAGGAAGAGACCAGAATGATGTATGACAAAAATCTTAGTTTAAATGCAGCAAATGGACAGGGAGTCAACATTGTTAACGCGGCACACAGTTCTCCAAGCAGACAAGGGCAATCGGACATGCCCGAGCTTGTAGTCGAACCCAAAGGGGAAATTCAACAGAGACAATGGCTAGCTGAATGGCGATTCATGCCATCGCAAGGGACAATGCGGTTAGTAATAGGGCCATCAACACCTGTCAATGTTCTCACGGTGTACAACTTCGGTCAGATTATACATGGGTTACAATGACAGTTGAATACATGACATCACCTCCCCCCAAAGTCTCATTGGGATTACAGGGTAAGTCTCTCTGGTGGTTTACGCTCCCTTGTAGAGCACCTGAGTTGGGGCTCCGGTTGTTGGGCGCTGGCCTGAGTGTCTGCTGCTTGCGGTGCCTCAGGCCTGTCTGGACTGCCCACAGAGACTGGGCTCTATAGGGCTACGGGATGGTAGAAAAGGAAGCGCTTGCATGTGTATATGCAGTAAAAAAAAATGCACCAGTACCTGTTTGGCAGGAAATTTGAGCTGGAGACAGATCACAAACCCCTAACGTTCCTTTTGGCCGACAACAAGGCCATAAATGCAAATGCATCAGCCCGCATACAGAGGTGGGCACGTACATTAGCCGCCTATGACTATACAATTCGGCACAGACCGGGCACTGAAAACTGCGCCGATGAACTCAGCAGGCTCCCACTAGCCACTACCGAGGGGGCAACCGAGCATGCTGCTGAGATGGTCATGGCTGTTGAAGCTTTCGAAAGCGAAGACTCACCCGTGATAGCCCGTCAGATTAAAGTCTGGACAAATAGAGACCCGCCACTGTCTTTAGTCAAGAAATGTGTCCTGAATGGGGACTGGGCAGCCACGTACGGGGCATGCCCTGAGGAATTCACACCATTTCACAGGCGCAAGGATGAACTCTCGATTCAGGCTGATTGCTTACTGTGGGGAAACCGAGTAGTCATGCCCCAGATGGACAGAGAGATGTTCATCAGAGAACTCCACAATGAGCACCCAGGCATTGTCACGATGAAGGCAATTGCCAGGTCACACGTTTGGTGGCCAGGGATTGATGCAGACCTGGAACTTTGTGTTCGCAGGTGCAACATGTGTGCCCAGCTGGGCAATGCGCCCAGGGAAGTCCCCCTTAGCCCCTGGTCCTGGCCCGCCAAGCCATGGTCATGCATCCATGTGGACTATGCAGGTCCTTTCATGGGAAAAATGTTTTTGGTTGTAGTAGATGCCTACTCCAAATGGATCGAGCGTGATATTTTAAATTCAAGCACATCCTCTGCCACGGTAGAAAGTCTACAGGCAATGTTCACCGCCCATGGTCTACCTGACGTCTTGGTCAGTGACAATGGCCCGTACTTCACAAGCACTGAATTCCAGGACTTCATGGCAGTAAATGGTATCAACCATGTCAGAACAACAGCGTTCAAGCCGACCTCAAACGGCCAGGCGGAACAAGCAGTGCAGATAATCAAACAGGGGATGCTCAGAATCCAAGGGGGTTCCCAACAATGCCGCTTATCACGCCTCCTGTTGGCCAATAGATCCCGACCACACTCACTCACAGGGATCCCACTCGCAGAGCTGCTAATGAAAAGGACGCTCAAAACCAGGTTATCCCTTATACACTCCACCATGAAAGAAATTGTGGAGAGCAGGCGCCAGTCACAATGTGAGTACCATGACGGGAATGCGAGGACACGATGTATTGATGTCAATGACCCTGCCTTTGTCCTCAACTACGCTGCAGGGCCTAAATGGCTCGCAGGCACTGTGATTGCCAAAGAGGGAAATAGGATTCTGGTAGTCAAACTTACCAATGGACAAATCTGCCGCAAACACGTGGATCAAACAAAAAGGAGGTTCAGCAATCCCATAGAAGAAACAGAGGAAGAACACGATGTAGAGTTCACTCCTCCACAGGTGACTGAACACCGGAACCAAGTGGAGGAGAGCCCAGTCACTGTGGGCAGTCCGGACAGGCCTGAGGCATCGCAAACAGCAGACACTCAGGCCAGCGCCCAACAACCGGAGCCCCAACTCAGGCGCTCTACAAGGGAGCGTAAACCACCAGAGAGACTCAACCTGTGATCCCAATAAGACTTTGGGGAGGAGGTTATGTCATGTATTCAACTGGCATTGTAACCCATGTATAAACTGACCTAAGTTGTACACCTTGAGAACACTGACCACTAGGTGGTGTACTTGTGGGAGACACTCCTAACCTGGACTTTCAGGGATAAAAAGGGAAGCTCCACCCACCTTTATCACTTCAGTGCTGGCTAATAAAGGTTACTGGTCACAGAGTGACCTTCTCTCAAGTATGGGCCTCATGTGCATTTATACTGTATAGTAAGGACGAGCGAAGCAGGGCTTGTTCTAATAGCAGAGAAGTTTAAGCAGATTATTTGGCATAGGTTCAAAATAATGAAAGGTTTTGGTTGAGTAAATAGGGAGAAACTGGCAGGAAGGACTTGAGGGCACAGATTTAAAGTAGAATCACAGAATCATAATGGTTACAGCACAAAAGGAGGCCATTCGGCCCGTCGATCCCGTGCCGGCTCTCTGCGAGAGCACCTCATCTCGTCCCACTCCTCTGCCCTTTCCCCGTAGTCCTGTAATTTTTTTCCTTCAGGTACTTATCCAACTCCCTTTTGAACGCCACGATTGCGTCTGCCTCCAGCACCCTTTCAGGCCGTGTATTCCAAATCCAATTCCAGATTCTTTTGTCAATGCAAATAATTGGCTAAAGAGCCAGAGGCAAGATGAGGAGTTTTTTTTACTCAGCAAAGTTGTTGTGATCTGGAACGTGCTGCCTGAAAGGGAGGTGGGAGCAGGTTCAATAGTAACATTCAAAAGGGAATTGGATAAATATTTGAAAGAGAAAATTACTGGGCTGTGGGGGAAGAGCAGCGGGAGTGGGACTAATTGGACCGCTCTTTCAAAGAGCCGGGACAGGCACGATGGGCCGAATGGCCTCCTTCTGCGCTGTAACATTCTACAAAATGTAAGTTCTTTACGTCAGGAAGCAGTGCTGAATTGCCGCCATGTTTGGGTTGTAAAATACAGCAGGTTATAGGAGGAAGAGAGGATTGAAGGAGCTGAGGAATTGCAGAGTGCGGGTCACCCTTTTGGATTCTAGAGGAATCGGGGATGTGGGAATCAGGCGGGAGAGTGGGGGTTGATGTAGAAGATCAGCCATGATCTTACTGAATGGAGCTGTTCAAAATCATGAGGGGTCTGGACAGAGTAGATAGAGAGAAACTGTTCCCATTGGTGGAAGGGTTGGGAACCAGAGGACACAGATTTAAGATGATTGACAGAAGAAGGAGGACACAAACAACCTTCCGGATATAAAAGGGGTCAGAGGGTCGAGTAAGGAGGAGGAACTGAGGGAAATCCTTATTAGTCGGGAAATTGTGTTGGGGAAATTGATGGGATTGAAGGCCGATAAATCCCCAGGGCCTGATGGACTGCATCCCAGAATACTTAAGGAGGTGGCCTTGGAAATAGCGGATGCATTGACAGTCATTTTCCAACATTCCATTGACTCTGGATCAGTTCCTATCGAGTGGAGGGTAGCCAATGTAACCCCACTTTTTAAAAAGGAGAGAGAGAGAAAACAGGGAATTATAGACCGGTAAGCCTGACATCAGTAGTGGGTAAAATGATGGAATCAATTATTAAGGATGTCATAGCAGCGCATTTGGAAAGAGGTGACATGATAGGTCCAAGTCAGCATGGATTTGTGAAAGGGAAATCATGCTTGACAAATCTTCTGGAATTTTTTGAGGAAGTTTCCAGTAGAGTGGACAAGGGAGAACCAGTTGATGTGGTATATTTGGACTTTCAGAAGGCTTTCGACAAGGTCCCACACAAGTGAGTAATGTGCAAAGTTAAAGCACATGGGATTGGGGGTAGTGTGCTGACATGGATTGAGAACTGGTTGTCAGATAGGAAGCAAAGAGTAGGAGTAAATGGGTACTTTTCAGAATGGCAGGCAGTGACTAGTGGGGTACCGCAAGGTTCTGTGCTGGGGCCCCAGCTGTTTACATTGTACATTAATGATTTAGACGAGGGGATTAAATGTAGTATCTCCAAATTTGCGGATGACACTAAGTTGGGTGGCAGTATGAGCTGTGAGGAGGATGCTATGAGGCTGTAGAGTGACTTGGATAGGTTAGGTGAGTGGGCAAATGCATGGCAGATGAAGTATAATGTGGATAAATGTGAGGTTATCCACTTTGGTGGTAAAAACAAAGAGACAGACTATTATCTGAATGGTGACAGATTAGGAAAAGGGGAGGTGCAACGAGACCTGGGTGTCATGGTACATCAGTCATTGAAGGTTGGCATGCAGGTACAGCAGGCGGTTATGAAAGCAAATGGAATGTTGGCCTTCAAAGCGAGGGGATTTGAGTACAGGGGCAGGGAGGTATTGCTACAGTTGTACAGGGCCTTGGTGAGGCCACACCTGGAGTATTGTGTGCAGTTTTGGTCTCCTAACTTGAGGTAGGACATTCTTGCTATTGAGGGAGTGCAGTGAAGGTTCACCAGACTGATTCCCGGGATGCCGGGACTGACCTATCAAGAAAGACTGGACTTGTATCAACTGGGCTTGTATTCACTGGAGTTCAAAAGAATGAGAGGGGACCTCATAGAAACTTTTAAAATTCTGATGGGTTCAGACAGGTTAGATGCAGGAAGAATGTTCCCAATGTTGGGGAAATCCAGAACCAGGGGTCACAGTCTAAGGATAAGGGGTAAGTCATTTAGGACCGAGATGAGGAGAAACTTCTTCACCCAGAGAGTGGTGAACTTGTGGAATTCTCTACCACAGAAAGTTGTTGAGGCCAATTCACTAAATATATTCAAGAAGGAGTTAGATGAAGTCCTTACTACTTGGTGGATCAAGGGGTATGGCGAGAAAGCAGGAATGGGGTACTGAAGTTGCATGTTCAGCCATGAACTCATTGAATGGTGGTGCAGGCTAGAAGGGCCGAATGGCCTACTCCTGCACCTATTTTCTATGTTTCTATGTTTAACAACCAAAGGCAACACGAGGAAAATCTTTTTCATGCAGTGAGTGGTTAGGATCTGGAATGCACGGCCTGAAAGGGTGGTGGAGGCAGACTCAATCGCGGCTTTCAAAAGGGAGTTGGATAAGTACCTGAAGGAAAAAAATTGCAGAGCTACCGGGAAAGGGCGGGGGAGTGGGACTGGCTGAGGTGCTCTTGCAGAGAGCTGGCACGGGCTCAATGGGCCGAATGGTCTCCTTCTATGCTGTAACCGTTCTATGATTCTGTGAATTGGACAGCACTTTCAAAATGGTGGAGCAGGCTCAATGGGCCGCCTGTCCTACTCCAGCTCCTATTTCTTATCTTCATCTGTAACCTGGGAAAGAACGAGCTGCAGCGGGAAAGATGGAGTTAGTCCTGATTTTTATACAGCACGGATGCAGGGACCTGTAAAATGGCTGGATTTACAGCTTAAAAAGGAGCTAAGAGATGTCGATGAGAAGGTACTGCATCCGGCAAGCTCGAATGGCCACAGGCTTTAAAATTGGGGCCCAAAGGTTGTATTGCTATTATTTTTAGAATTAGTTGGCACGCAGCCCGCCCTGCGCAGCAAAGTGAGTGCTGTCGGCCATAACATTGAGATTAAAAGGAGATTAATTTGGCTTTGTTCCACACAACAGTTGATATATTCCAGCTTCGACTGACAGACCTGTACAAACATGAGTTACAGCCCCTTCCCCAGCCAGCCCCCGCCAATAGAAGGTTGGATCTTGTGTCCAAACATCAGACCGCTTGGCCCAAGGTAGAACCAGCCAGCACACATCCTGACTCCGAGCCCTGAGCCGTGACTCTATATCCAGGGGAATTATTAATATTCTTACTGCAGGAAAAAGTTACACGTTGACAGGGAGAAGAAGAAAAACTGGGAATTTTTTGGGAAATGAGAGGAGAAAGCAGGAGACAGAAAGAGAGCAAGGCGGTGAAATAGAATGAAACAGAGAGAGAGACTCACAGATCAAGATAGAGATTGAGATAGGCAGATACAGAGATATCGATAGGAATAGATAGGGATAGATAGAGATAGATAGATAGAAATAGATAGAGATAGATAGAGATAGATAGATAGAGATAGATAGATAGAAATAGATAGAGATAGATAGAGATAGATAGATAGAGATAGATAGATAGAAATAGATAGGGATAGATAGGGATAGATAGAGATAGATAGAAATCGATAGGGTTAGATAGGGATAGATAGCTAGGGATAGATAGATAGGGATAGATAGGGATAGATAGAGATAGATAGAAATCGATAGGGTTAGATAGGGATAGATAGCTAGGGATAGATAGATAGGGATAGATAGGGATAGATAGATAGATAGAGATAGATAGGATTAGATAAATAGAGATAGATAGATAGGGACAGCTAGATCGGGATAGATAGATAGGGATAGATAGATAGAGATAGATATAGATAGATAGATAGAGATAGATAGGGATAGATAAGGATAGGTAGAAACATAGAAACATAGAAACATAGAAAATAGATGCAGGAGTAGGCCATTCGGCCCTTCGAGCCTGCACTGCCATTCAATGAGTTCATGGCTGAACATACAACTTCAGTACCCCATTCCTGCTTTCTCGCCATACCCCTTGATCCCCCTAGTAGTAAGGACTACATCTAACTCCTTTTTGAATATATTTAGTGAATTGGCCTCAACAACTTTCTGTGGTAGAGAATTCCACATGTTCACCACTCTCTGGGTGAAGAAGTTTCTCCTCATCTCGGTCCTAAATGGCTTACCCCTTATCCTTAGACTGTGACCCCTGGTTCAGGACTTCCCCAACATTGGGAACATTCTTCCTGCAAATAACCTGTCTAAACCCGACAGAAGTTTAAACATTTCTATGAGATCCCCTCTCATGCTTCTGAACTCCAGTGAATACAAGCCCAGTTGATCCAGTCTTTCTTGATATGTCAGTCCCACCATCCCGGGAATCAGTCTGGTGAACCTTCACTGCACTCCCTCAATAGCAAGAATGTCCTTCCTCAAGTTAGGAGACCAAAACTGTACACAATACTCCAGGTGTGGCCTCACCAAGGCCCTGTACAACTGTAGCAACACCTCCCTGCCCCTGTACTCAAATCCCCTCGGTATGAAAGCCAACATGCCATTTGCTTTCTTAACCGCCTGCTGTACCTGCATGCCAACCTTCAATGACTGATGTACCATGACACCCAGGTCTCGTTGCACCTCCCCTTTTCCTAATCTGTCACCATTCAGATAATAGTCTGTCTCTCTGTTTTTACCATCAAAGTGGATAACCTCACATTTATCCACATTATACTTCATCTGCCATGCATTTGCCCACTCACCTAACCTATCCAAGTCACTCTGCAGCCTCATAGCATCCTCCTTGCAGCTCACACTGCCACCCCACTTAGTGTCATCCGCAAATTTGGAGATACTATATTTAATCCCCTCGTCTAAATCATTAATGTACAGTGCAAACAGCTGGGGCCCCAGCACAGAACCTTGCGATACCCCACTAGTCACTGCCTGCCATTCTGAAAAATACCCATTTACTCCTATTCTTTGCTTCCTGTCTGCCAACCAGTTCTCAATCCACGTCAGCACACTACCCCCAATCCCATGTGCTTTAACTTTGCACATTAATCTCTTGTGTGGGACCTTGTCGAAAGCCATCTGAAAGTCCAAATATACCACATCAACTGGTTCTCCCTTGTCCACTCTACTGGAAACATCTTCAAAAAATTCCAGAAGATTTGTCAAGCATGATTTCCCTTTCACAAATCCATGCTGACTTGATCATGTCACCTCTTTCCAAATGCACTGCTATGACATCCTTAATAATTGATTCCATCATTTTACCCACTACTGATGTCAGGCTGACCGGTCTATAATTCCCTGTTTTCTCTCTCCCTCCTTTTTTAAAAAGTAGGGTTACATTGGCTACCCTCCACTCGATAGGAACTGATCCAGAGTCAATGCATCCGCTATTTCCAAGGCCACCTCCTTAGGTACTCTGTGATGGGTAGATACAGGGGTAAAGACAGGTAGAGACAGGGATATAGGTAGAGATAGAGACAGAGAGACAGATAGAGAGAGACAGATAGAGAAACAGACAGAGATAGAGAGAGACAGATAGAGAAACAGACACAGACAAAATAGAGAGACACAGATAGAGATAGGCAGAGCCAGATAGAGACAGAGAGACAGAGACAGAGATAGAGAGAGAGAGAGAGAGAGAGAGAGAGACAGAGAGAGAGAGACAGAGAGAGAGAGACAGAGAGAGAGAGACAGAAAGAGAGAGAGAGAGAGATGGACAGAGAGATGGACAGAGAGAGAGAGACAGAAAGAGAGCGAGACAGTCAGCGAGAGAGAGAGACAGAGAGCGAGACGGACAGAGACAGACAGACAGAGACAGATGGACAGAGACAGACGGGCAGAGAGAGAGAGGGAGTGAGAGGGAACGTTGGGATGTCGTGAGGTTGTGGCAGGCACTATATAAACAAGTCTATATAAATGAGTTCAGCGATGAATGAATTCTAGCAATGCTCCCTGTAGGCTGCGCTTTGTTCTGCGCAGCCTGGTTCTATTAATGCGGGGTCCCTTTAAATGTCTGCGCATGCGCGATATTTACAGTGTAACAGCCGGTGAGCGGTCTGCTCGGGATCTGTCCGATCACTGCACTGCCGCACGTCCACGCACCTTAGCAGGAACATTGGTCTCGAGTCTGCCAGTACCTCAGATGGTAGCACACTAGCCTCTGAATCAGAAGGTTGTGGGTTCAAGTCCCACTCCAGAGACCCGAGCACAAAAATCTGGGCTGACACTCCAATGCAGCGCTGAGGGAGTGCTACACTGTCGGAGGTGCCGTCTTTCAGATGAGACGTTAAACCAAGGCCCTGTCTGCTCTCTTGGGTGATGTAAAAGATCCCTGGGCAGTATTTCGAAGAAGAGCAGGGAGGTTCTCACCGGTGTCCTGATCAATATTTATCCCTTAATCAACATCACAAAAGAACAGATTATCTGGTCATTATCACATTGTTGTTTGTGGGAGCTTGCTGTATGCAAATTGGCTGCCGTGTTTCCCACATTACAACAGTGACTACTTTATTGGGTGCAAAGTACTTCATTGGATGTAAAGCGCTTTGGGGTACTGGTGGTCATGAAAGGCGCTATAGAAATGCAAGTCTTTCTTTCTTTAGTTCTCCTTTGGAACACCCAGCTGCCTGTATAGGATTCCAGGGTATTTACCTCCACTTCTCTCCTCTGAGTCATTTCCATGTGTGGATTACTGTGTGAAGAACAGCTTCCTGATATTAGTCCGAAATTTGCTTTTTTACGAATTTAAACCCGAGCCTTCTTGTCCTAGTTTTGCAATATAATTTAAAGTAACTTTCTGGATTTACCTCCTCTAACTAATAAAAGAACAACTTGAATTTATATAGCGCCGTTCACGACCTCAGGACGTCCCGAAGCACTTTACAGCCAATGAAGTACTTTTTCAAGTGTAGTCACTGTTGTAATGTGGGAAACACGGCAGCCAATTTGTGCACAGCAAGTTACCTCAAACAGCAATGTGATAATCTGCTTTTTAGTGATGTTGGTTGAGGGGATAAATATTGGCCAGGACACCGGAGAGAACTCCCCTGCTCTTCTTTGAATAGTGGGATCTTTTACATCCATCTGAGAGAGTAGGCAGGGCTTCGGTTTAATGTCTCATCCGAAAGACAGCACCTCCGACAGAGCAGCGCTCCCTCAGCACTGCACTGGGAGTGTCAGCCTCGATTTTTGTGCTTGAGTCTCTGGAGTGGGACTTGAGCCCACAATCTTCTGACTCAGAGGCGAGAGAGAGTGCTACCCACTGAGCCACGGCTGACAATAGAACAAATTAACTAATCATTCATCTCAGTGATCTTTGTCATCATCATCATAGGCAGTCCCTCGAAATCGAGGAAGACTTGCTTCCACTCTAAAAGTGAGTTCTCCGGTGACTGAACAGTCCAATACGGGAATTAAAGTCTCTATCACAGGTAGGACAGACAGTGGTTGAAGGAAAGGGTGGGTGGGGAGTCTGGTTTGCCGCACGCTCCTTCTGATGTCTGCGCTTGGTTTCTGCATGCTCTCGGCGACGAGACTCGAGGCACTCAGCACCCTCTCGGATGCTCTTCCTCCACTTAGGGTGTTCTTTGGCCGGGGACTCCCAGGTGTTGGTGGGGATGTTGCACTTTATCAGGGAGGCTTTGAGGATGTCCTTGAAATGTTTCCTCTGCCCACCTGGGGCTCGCTTGCCGTGTAGGAGTTCCAAGTAGAGTACTTGTTTGTGGGGAGTTACTGGTGCATTGTGTTTGTCCAAAAAGAACGCATCAAATGCGATGAGATGCTATGTAAATGTACGTATAGTTTTGACTTTAAAATAGGCCGGTAACCTGGGCAACATTGGAAATATCATGGATACTTACTCACTGGCCGTGGGAGGGCCATCAATTATATCATTATTTTTGATCTGGCTAATTGGGTTTCCTGAGTACAATTAACCTATACCTCTTGTTTCCCCTCTGGCCTTCTTAATTCTAATGCAAACGTGTCTGTTTTTAAGCAAAAATAGAGGTCAGAAGTCAACTAGCATCTTTTCCCGTACAATGGGGGTGAAAGATCAGCTAATCAATAACCTCCTATTTATAGCTGTGAGTGGGGTGAAAGGTCATCATCCATGGCAGCCACTTTGCTTGTGTTGAACTGAGTGCTTGGGGCCCTGGGAGTGTTCACCCAAACTGACCGTTTCATCCTCGGACCATCATTCATTCAAACTGACCATTCCACCCTCAAAAACAACTTGTATTCATACAACGTCTTTAATATAGTAAAATGTCCCAAGGTATTTCACAGGAGCGTTATCAAACAATATGAGTTACATAAGGAGATATTCAAGCATATGACCAAAAGCTTGGTCAAAGAGGTATGTTTTAAGGAGCATCTTAAAGGAGGAAAGAGAGCTAGAGAGGCAGAGAGATTTAGGGAGGGTGTTCCAGAGCTTGGGGCCTGGGCAGCTGAAGGCACGGCCACCAATAGTGGAACGATTAGACGCAGGGCTGTGCAAGAGGCCAGAATTGGAGGAGTGCATATATCTTGGCAGGTTGTAGGCCTGGAGAAGCTTAGAGAGATAGGGAGAGGAGAGGCCATGGAGGGATTTGAAAACGAGGATGAGAATTTTAAAATTGAGCCAATGTAGATCAGCCCGAGCACAGGAGCGATGGGTGAACGGGATTTGGTGCAAATTAGGATACGGGCAGCAGAGTTTTGGGTGACCTTAAGTTTATGGATGGCGGAAGATGGGAGGTCAGCCAGGAGTGCAATAAAATAGTCAAGTTCTGAGGTAACAAAGACATGGATGAGGATTCAAGCAGCAGATGAAAGTTAACATTTTGGAACACAAAATCAATTAACTGACGAGGGTATCAGTGAGTACATTGTAGCTTTAAAAAAGCTATCCATTCATTGTCATTTTGGAAACTTTCAGGACCAAGCATTGCGTGACACTTTGATTGTGGGTTAAAAAATGAACAAATCAGAAGGAGATTGTTGACAACCCATAACTTGACTTTTGATTTTTCTTGTCAGACAGCCATGTCAATGTATATGGGCGACCAATACTCCTGAGAATTTCGCGCCATTTCCAGTCATCAGACAACCGAGGTGAATCGCCTGCAGGCTAAAAGTAAAAGGCAGTTGCGCCCCAAGGCCTCAGTAACTGGCCACGGTATTAGTATGGGTACCTGGGCCAACACATTGCTCAAAGCTGTCCATATGTGAAGGCAGAGTGTTTCTGCTGCAAGAAAATTGGCATATTGTGAAGGCGTGCCGGCTGAAGAGTAAACAGACTTTCAATGCTAGAAGTAGCAATCACCAGAGACTACATAGCATTGAAGAGAAGTAACAGGATGAGGAGATTCTGGAGATACAGGAGCACGAGGTATCTAACAACAATTCGCAAAGTATCGTCATCCAAGTAGACATTGCAGGAACCAGGATACCCAAAGAAATCAACACTGGTGCATCCGTGAGCATAGTTCTGGAATCGCTATATCTCGACAAGTTGCGTGATTTTCGACTGGAGAAATAGAAGATAGAGCTGTGAGGCCACTCTGGAGAGAAAATCCCTGTTGTAGGATGTATCACTGGACTGGTGAACTACAAGGATCAGTTTCAGAGCTTGCTTCTCATAGTAGTGGCAGGAGACAAGCCTGCCTCGATAGGTATAAATTGGTTGGGATCACTGAAGCTGGATTGGAATTAGATTTTTCATGTGGAAACTAGATTTGCATCAAATGATGATGTCATCAAGCAGTATCTGAAGGTGTTTCACAAAACAGACAGTCCAATCCAAGACTTCAAGGTGAGTGTCAGGGTGCAGAAGGATGTAAGACCAGTTTACTGCAAGCCACGTCCCGTATCATATGCACTCAAGGAGAAAGTTGAGCAAGAACTCAAAAGACTAGATACTGTGAACATTATCTCTAAGGTAAATCTAAGTAATGCTGTTGCGATGTCCAGGTTGACATTCCCATCACAAGTTACACCCAATAGGGAAGAAGTGTTCTATTTTTCATACATTGAAGAGCTGCCAGTCACAACTGAAGAGATTGGTAGAGCAACTAAACTTGACCCAGTTATGTCAAAGGTGTATGATTACATAGCAAATGGCTGGCCAAACCAGGTATCAGAGAAAGATATTCATCCATATTTCGTTCGTAGGAATGAATTATCAGTGGATAAATATTGTATCATGTGGGGTGCAAGAGTGGTTGTCCCAAATAAGTTCAGGTCCAAATTGTAAGGAGATCTTCATGATCAGCACCTGGGAATGTGGTTGACCAAGAGTTTTGCACACAGTTACTTATGGTGGCCAGGTTTAGATAAAGATATAGAGTGCATCGTTAGTCAGTGTACAACATGTCAATCAGTGAGCAAAAAAACACCATCAGTACCATTACAGCCAGAGAAATGGCCTCCCAGGGTGTGGCAAATGTTACATGTAGATTTTGCTGAGCTAGAAGGACAGCAATTGTTCATTGTGATTGGTAGTCATTAGAAGTGGGTAGATGTGTTTCCAATGCGGAAAATAACAACAAGTAAAACACTAGATAATTTGTGAAGATTGTTTTCTTCATATGGCCTCCCAGAAGAAATTGTGTCTAATAATGGACCTCAATTTTGTTCAGAAGAATTTGCACACTTCATGAGCAGAAATGGTGTGACCATACCAAAGTTCCACCATACCACTCTGATTCAAGTCATGCAGTAGAGTGCACAGTACAAGTTGAAAAATGTGCTTTCATTAAGCAAATGTTGGATCCAAGTCCAAGGAAATGACAGTTGCTGGCATATTTTCTGATTACTTATTGGAATACTCCTCATACAACTACTGGTAGAACACCAGCAGAGTTGTTTCTCAAACAACAGCCACGAACCAGGTTCTCGTTGTTAAAGCCAAACTTGGCAAGTCAGTAGAAGAGAAACAATTAAGACAGAAAGAGAGTCATGCTAGAGGTAGAGTAACAGAGAGAAGTGTGAAATTGAATCACAAGATTAGAGTGAAGAACCATCACTATAAATGGTTGAAGTGGTTATCAGGAAGAGTAGTGAAGATTTGTGGCCCTCGCACATATTTGGTCAAGATGTCTGATCATGGAAGGGTTAGGTTTGTTCACATTGATCATATTTTACCTACAGATGTGGAAGGAGATGAAAGTTGGGACGATTTGATTATTTCTGATAAGTCAGATAATCTTATTACAAGTAGAATACCAGTAGCAAATTCTAGAAACAAGTCCAGGAGAATGTCAGACTTTAAGTCAGAGTCTGAGTCAGGCAGACAAAACAGTCTGAAGATGTAGAGAGTCCAAATGTAGATCAAGGTCAGCCCTTGGAGACAAACTCTCCTCAAGCTCCGCCTAGAATGAGTCTAATTCATAGAAACAAGATTGGAAAGTTCTGTTGAAGAACAAAGGTATCCTCTTCGAAACAGAAAACCAGTGGTTAAATTTGATTTGTAAATATGGAAAAATAAGTTCATATCTTTTGTTGTGTATACCACACAAGTTATGTATAATGATTATTTTGTTATGATTACTTCTTCAATAAGGAGGGAGAAGTCTTCTAGAGCTCCACTTAATGGATTACTGATGTATTAACAATAAAAGGTCATGTGGCAAGGTCATGTGACACATTCTTTGTTAAGAAGCCATCTCAAAGTGTGTGTTTGTATTTGTGGTCTCTGTAAAGATATCACATTATGGAGGTGAAAATATGCGGTCAGAAGCTCATGTCTGGGTCAAATAAGACACCAAGGTTGCAAACAGTCTGGTTCAGCCTCAGACAGTTGAGAGGAGAGGGATGGAGTTGATGGCTAGGCAACGGAGTTTGTGGCGGGGATCTTTCCCATATTTAGTTAGAGTAATATTTCTTCTCATCCAGTACTGGATGTCGGACAAGCAATTTAGAGACATTGGAGAGGTCGAGAGACGTGAAGAAGAAGAGCTGGTGTTGTCAGCGTACATGTGGAACCTAAGGCTGCATTTTCGGATGATGTTGCCGAGGGGCAGCATCTAAATGATGAGACATAGGAGGAGGCCAAGGATAGATCCTTGGGGGACACCTGAGGTAATGATGCGGGAGCGGGAAGAGAAGCCATTGCAAGCGATTCTCTTGTTACCTCGTACTATTGCTCACTGAGGCTGACTATTCCACCCTTGCACCAGGCCTGATCGTAAGGAACATTCCACCCTTTAATAAAATCGATTCTGATTGGTGGGGCATTACGCTTAGATCTCGTTGTCACTTATTCTCTACTCTAATCGAAAGCCAAGTGCCCAAGTCAAGGGGATGAGACAGATCAGGATGTATTGTTGGGCTGGGCCAAGCTTTGGGTAGACTGTATGATACAGAGGCAGAGTTAGAGTTGCAGACTGTGCAATTCCCTTTGATTTTTAGAGTGGAGTTGCAGGAGTGGGTATTCAGAGTTTTGTAGCAACGAACAACAAGAACTCAGAGGAGCACGCACCAGAATAATATTTATATAAAACAATTCTAATAAAATTGATTTTTATCCTTGGGATGTACCTGTCGCTGGCAAGGCTGGCATTTATGGACCATCCCAAGAGGCTGTGACAACTGAGCGTCTTGCAAGGGCAGTTAGGAGTCAGCCATATTGCTGTGGGTCTGGAGTCACATATAGGCCCAGACCGGGTAAGGATGGAAGATTTCCTTCTCCAAAGGATATTAGTGAACCAGAGGTGATCTCATCGAAACGTATAAGATTATGAGAGGGCTCGACAAGGTGAATGCAGAGAGGGTGTTTCCACTGATGGGGCAGACGAGAACTAGAGGGCATAATCTTAGAATAAGGGGCCACCCATTTAAAACTGAAATGAGGAGGAATTTCTTCTCTCACAGGGTTGTAAATCTGTGGGATTCTCTGCCCCAGAGAGCTGTGGAAGCTGGGACATTGAATACATTTAAGACAGAAATAGACAGTTTCTTAACCAATAAGGGATTAAGGGGTTATGGGGAACGGGCACGGAAGTGGAGCATATATGGGTTTTTACAACAATCTAATAGCTCCGTGGTCACTTTTACTGAGTCCAGCTTCTTAAAACTAAATTCACGGTGGGTTTTGAACTCATGTTCTGACTGGATATTTTGTCCAGTCCTGTTGATTATTCATCTACATAAGAACATAAAAAATAGGAACAGGAGGAGGCCCCTGGAGCCTGCTCCACCATTTAATAAGATCATGGCTGATCCGATCATGGACTCAGCTCCACTTCCCTGCCCGCTCCCCATAACCCTTTACTCGCTTATCGCTCAAAAATCTGTCCATCTCCACCTTAAATATATTCAATGACCCAGCCTCCACAGCTTTCTGGGGCAGAGAATTCCACAGATTTACAACCCTCTGAGAGAAGAAATTCCTCCTCATCTCAGTTTTAAAATGGGTGGCCCCTGAGTTTTAGTTCCCCTATGAGTCTAGTCACATAACCACGACACCACTGTGGCTGCTCTTGAGAAACAAGAGTAGCTTAGACTCAGACAGAAAGCTGACAGACTAGAATTGGGAGCAAGATTGACGATCAGGCTGGACTTTATATTGTATCCTGCCCAGGAAGATGAGACAGAGAGGTAAGAACAGATTTTCGCAGCTTTGGGAATGAGGCTCTGTGCCTCAATGCGAGGAGTATTTGGAATAAGGTGGATGAATTAACTGCACAGATAGCAGTTAACGGATATGATGTAATTGGCAGAACGGGAGACATGGCTCCAATGTGACCAAGGCTGGGAACTCAACATCCAGGGGTATTCAACATTTAGGAAGGACAGACAGAAAGGAAAAGGAGGTGGGGTGGCATTGCTGGTTAAAGAGGAAATTAATGCAATAGTAAGGAAGGACATTGGATGATGTGGAATCGGTATGGGTGGAGCTTCGGTACGGGTGGAGGGCTGAAAACGCTAGTGGGAGTTGTGTACAGACCACCAAACAGTAGTAGTGAGGTTGGGGACAGCATCAAACAAGAAATTAGGGATGCGTGCAATAAAGCGACAGCAGTTATCATGGGCGACTTTAATCTATATATTGATTGGGCTAACCAAACTGGTAGCAATGCGGTGGAGGAGGATTTCCTGGAGTGTATTAGGGATGGTTTCCTAGACTAATATGTTGAGGAACCAACTAGGGGGCTGGCCATCCTGGGAGATGTATAATGAGAAAGGTCTAATTAGCAATCTTGTTGTGCGAGGCCCCTTGGGGAAGAGTGACCATAATATGGTAGAATTCTTCATTAAAATAGAGAGTGACACAGTTAATTCAGAGACTAGGGTCCTGAACGTAAGGAAAGGTAACTTCGATGCTATGAGACGTGAATTGGCTAGAATAGGCTGGTGGGTGATACTTAAAGGGTTGACGGTGGATAGGCAATGGCAAACATTTAAAGATCACATGGATGAACTTCAACAATTGTACATCCCTGTCTGGAGTAAAAATAAAACGGGGAAGGTAGATCAACCGTGGCTAACAAGGGAAATTAAGGATAGTGTTAAAGCCAAGGAAGAGGCATATAAATTGGCCAGAAAAAGCAGCAAACTTGAGGACTGGGAGAATTTTGTAATACAGCAGAGGAGGACAAAGAGTTTAATTAGGAGCGGGAAAATAGAGTATGAGAGGAAGCTTGCTGGGAACATAAAAACTGATTGCAAAAGCTTCTATAGACATGTGAAGAGAAAAAGATTAGTGAAAACAACCTAGGTCCCTTGTAGTCAGATTCAGGTGAATTTATAATGGGGAACAAAGAAATGGCGGACCAGTTAAACAAGTACTTTGGTTCTGTCTTCACGAAGGAAGACACAAATAACCTTCCGGAAATACAAGGGGACCGAGGATCAAGTGGGAAGGAGGAAATGAAGGAAATCCTTATTAGGCGGGAAATTGTGTGAGGGAAATTGATGGGATTGAAGGCCGATAAATCCCCGGGGCCTGATAGTCTGCATCCCACAGTACTTAAGGAAGTAGCCTTAGAAATAGTGGATGCATTGGTGATCATTTTCCAACAGCCTATCGACTCTGGATCGGTTCCTATGGACTGGAGGGTAGCTAATGTAACACCACTTTTTAAGAAAGGAGGGAAAGAGTAAAGTGGGTAATTATAGACCGGTTAGCCTGACATCAGTAGTGGGGAAAATGTTGGAATCAATTATTAAAGATGAAATTGCAGCACATTTGGAAAGCAGTGACAGGATCGGTCCAAGTCAGCGTGGATTTATGAAAGGGAAATCCTGCTTGACAAATCTTCTAGAATTTTTTGAGGATGTAACTGGTAAAATGGACAAGGGATAACCAGTGGATGTGGTGTATTTGGACTTTCAAAAGGCTTTTGACAAGGTCCCACACAATTTTGGTGTTCAAAATTAAAGCACATGGTATTGGAGGTAATGTACTGACGTGGATAGAGAACTGGTTGGCAGACAGGAAGCAGAGAGTTGGGATAAATGGGTCCTTTTCAGAATGGCAAGCAGTGACTAGTGGGGTGCCGCAGGGCTCAGTGCTGGGACTCCAGCTATTTACAATATACATTAATGATTTGGATGAGGGAATTGAGTGTAATATCTCCAAGTTTGCAGATTACACTAAGCTGGGTGGCAGTGTGAGCTGTGAGGAGGACGCTAAAAGGCTGCAGGGTAACTTGGACAGGTTAGGTGAGTGGGCAAATGCATGGCAGATGCAGTATTATGTGGATAAATGTGAGGTTATCCACTTTGGTGGCAAAACATGAAGGCAGAATATTATCTGAATGGCGGCAGATTAGGAAAAGGGGAGGTGCAACGAGACCTGGGTGTCATGGTACATCAGTCATTGAAAGTTGGCATGCAGATACAGCAGGCGGTGAAGAAGGCAAATGGTATGTTGACCTTCATAGCTAGGGGATATGAGTATAGGAACAGGGAGGTCTTACTGCAGTTGTACAGGGCCTTAGTGAGGCCTCACCTGGAATATTGTGTTCAGTTTTGGTCTCCTAATCTGAGGAAGGACATTCTTGCTATTGAGGGAGTGCAGCGAAGGTTCACCAGACTGATTCCAGGGATGGCAGGACTGACATATGAGTAGAGACTGGATCGACTGGGCCTGTATTCACTGGAGTTTAGAAGGATGAGAGGGGATCTCATAGAAACATATAAAATTCTGACGAGACTGGACAGGATAGATGCAGGAAGAATGTTCCCGATGTTGGGGATGTTCAGGACCAGGGGACACAGTCTAAGGATAAGGGGTAAGCCATTTAGGACTGAGATGAGGAGAAACTTCTTCACTCAGAGAGTTGTTAACCTGTGAAATTCCCTGCCGCAGAGAGTTGTTGATGCCAGTTCATTGGACATATTCAAGAGAGAGTTAGATATGGCCCTTAGGGCTAAGGGGATCAAGGGGTATGGAGAGAAAGCAGGAAAGGGCTGAATGTTCAGCCATGATCTTATTGAATGGTGGTGCAGGCTCGAAGGGCTGAATGGCCTACTCCTGCACCTATTTTCTGTTTCTATGTTTCTGTGGAATTCAAGTACTGGACAGCCTTGACCTTTGAGGAAATTAGGAGTTTTTAAGAGCAAGAGTTTGCAATAAGGGAAGAGATTGAGTTCTAGGGAGGAGTTGATATTATACTGGGGAAAATTTTGACCTTGTGCGATAGTGTGAAACATAAGTCTGCACTGGGTCTTTGAAGTCAAGGGAAATAAAAATCGGGAGAGGTGTAAAATGGGCTAATTCAGAGCGTCAAATATAACCTAATTGTATCTCAAGATCATACCTGGATTTCCTACAGCTTATCACATAGTTCCATTGGCAGAAGAGTTGAGAGCCACAGGACACAGATGTAAGGTGACTGGCAAATGCACAAATGGCGATGAGGAAAATCTTTTTTTACGAAGCAAGTGGTTAGGATCTGGGTGAAAGAGTGGTGGAGGCAGACTCAATCTTGGCTTTCAATAGGGAATTAGATAAGTACCTGAAGGAAATACATTTCAGGGCTACGGGGAAAGGACGGAGGAGTCGCACTGGCTGAGGTGCTCATGCAGAGAGCCGGCACGGGCTCGTCGGGCCGAATGGCCTCCTTCTGTGCTGTAACCGTTCTATGATTCTATCTACATGCTTCTCAGCAGACACCAGCTTTCTAACCACTTAAGTCCAGATATCATAAGCCTGCTGTGACATGTATTCTTCATTCTTTCGAATTCTAGCTCAGGTTCAGCATGGGTTAGATACAGAGTAAAACTCCCTCTACACTATCCCCTCAAACACTCTCAGGGCAGATACAGCATGGGTTAGATACAGAGCAGAGCTGCACCTAAACTGTCCCATCAAATATTCCCATGGCAGGTACAGCATGGGTTAGATAGAGAGTAAAACTCCCTCTACACTGTCCCATCAAACACTCCCAGGTGGTTCAGCATGGGTTAGATACAGAGTAAAGCTCCCTCTACAGTGTCCCATCAAACATTCCCAGGGCAGGTACAGCACAGGTAAATATAGAGTAAAGCTCGCTCTACACTGTCCCATCAAACATTCCCATAGCAGGTACAGCATGGGCTAGATACAGAGTAAAGCTCTCTCTACACTGTCCGATCAAACACTCCCAGGGCAGGTACAGCACACGTTAGTTACAGAGTAAAGCTGCCTCCACACTGTCCCATCAAACAATCCCATGGCAGGTACAGCACGGGTTAGATACAGAGTAAAGCATCCTCTAAACTGTCCCCTTAAACTGTCCCAGGGCAGGTACAGCATGGGTTAGATACAGAGTAGAGCTCCCCCTAAACTGTCCCATCAAATATTCCCATGGCAGGTACATCATGGGTTAGATACAGAGTAAAGTTCCCTCGACACTGTCCCATCAAACATTCCCAGGGCAGGTACAGCACTGGTAGATACAGAGTAAAGGACCCTCGACACTGTCCCATCAAACACTCCCAGGGCAGGTACAGCACCGGTTTATATACAGAGTAAAGCTCCCTCTACACTGTCCCATCAAACACCCCAGGACAGGTATAGCATGGGTTATATACAGCTTAAAGCTACCTCTACACTGTCCCATCAAACACTCCCAGGGCAGGCAGTGAAGACAAACATAGGTTCCTTGCAGTTGGATTCAGGTGAATTTATAATGGGGAACAAAGAAATGACAGACCAATTGAACAAATACTTCTGTTCTGTCTTCACGAAGTAGACAAAAATAACCTTCCGAATGTACTAGGGGACAGTGGGTCGAGTGAGAAGGAGGAACTGAAGGATATCCTTATTAGGCTGGAAATTCTGTTCGGGAAATTGATGGGATTGAACGCTGATAAATCCCCGCCGCTTGATAGTCTGCATCCCAGAGTACTTAATCAAGTGGCCCTAGAAATAGTGGATGCATTGGTGATCATTTTCCAACAGTCTATCGACTCTGGATCAGTTCCTATGGACTGGAGGGCAGCTAATGTAACACCACTTTTTATAAAAGGAGGGAGAGAGAAAATGGGTCATTGTAAACCGGTTAGCCTGACATCAGTAGTGGGGAAAATGTTGGAATCAATTATTAAGGATGAAATAGCAGCGCATTTGGAAAGCAGTGACAGGATTGGTCAAAGTCAGCATGGATTTATGAAAGGGAAATCCTGCTTGACGAATCTTCTGGACTTTTTTGAGGATGTAACTAGTAGAGTGGACAAGGGAGAACCAGTGGATGAGGTGTATTTGGACTTTCAAAAAGCTTTTGACAAGGTCCCGCACAAGAGATTGGTATGCAAAATCAAAGCACATGGTATTGGGGGTAATGTACTGATGTGGATTGAGAACTGGTTGGCAGACAGGAAGCAAAGAATCGGGATAAAAGGGTCCTTTTCAGAATGGCAGGCAGTGACTAGTGGAGTGCCGCAGGGCTCAGTGCTGGGACCCCAGCTCTTCACAATATACATTAATGATTTCGATGAAGGAATTGAGTGTAATATGTCCAGGTTTGCAGATGAAATTAAACTGGGTTGTGATGAGAGCTGTGAGGAGGACGCTAAGAGGCTGCAGGGTGACTTGGACAGGTTAGGCGAGTGGGCAAACGCATGGCAGATGCAGTATAATGTGGATAAATGTGAGGTTATCCATTTTGGGGGCAAAAACATGAAAGCAGAATTTAATCTGAATGGTGGCAGATTAGGAAAAGGGGAGGTGCAACGAGACCTGGGTGTCATGGTTCATCAGTCATTGAAAGTTGGCATGCAGGTATAGGATGCGGTGAAGAAGGCAAATGCTATGTTGGCCTTCATAGCTAGGGGATTTGAGTATAGGAGCAGGGAGGTCTTACTGCAGTTGTACAGGGCCTTAGTGAGGCCTCGCCTGGAATATTGTGTTAAATTTTGGTCTCCTAATCTGAGGAAGGACGTTCATGCTATTGAGGGAGTGCAGTGAAGGTTCACCAGACTGATTCCAGGGATGGCTGGACTGACATATGAGGAGAGACTGGATCGACTGGGCCTTTATTCACTGGAGTTTAGAAGGATGAGAGGGGATCTCATATAAACGTATAAGATTCTGACAGGACTGGACAGGTTAGATGCGGCAGGAATGTTCCCGATGTTGGGGAAGTCCAGACCAGGGGACATAGTCTGAGGATAAGAGGTAGGTCAATTAGGACCGAGATGAGGAGGAACTTCTTCACTCAGAGAGTTGGTAACCTGTGGAATTCCCTGCCGCAGAGAGTTGTTGATGCCAGTTCATTGGATACATTCAAGAGGGAGTTAGATATGGCATCTTACGGTAAAAGAGACCAAGGGGTATGGAGAGAAACCAGGAAAGGGGTACTGAGGGAATGATCAGCCATGATCTTATTGAATGGCAGTGCAGGCTCAAAGGGCCGAATGGCCTACTCCTGCACCTATTTTCTATGTTTCTATGTTACTACATTGTCCCATCAAACACTTGCAGGGCAGCTACAGCACGGGTTAGATACAGAGTAAAGCTTCCTCTACACTGTCCCACCAAACACTCCCAGGGCAGGTCCAGCACGGGTTAGATACAGAGTAAAGCTCCCTGTACACTGTCCCACCAAACACTCCCAGGGCAGGTCCAGCACGGGTTAGATACAGAGTAAAGCTCCCTCTACACTGTCCCACCAAACACTCCCAGGGCAGGTCCAGCACGGGTTAGATACAAAGTAAAGCTCCCTGTACACTGTCCCATCAAACACTTGCAGGGCAGCTACAGCACGGGTTAGATACAGAGTAAAGCTCCCTGTACACTGTCCCATCAAACACTCCCAGGGCAGGTATAGCACGGGTTAGATATAGAGTAAAGCTTCCTCTAAACTGTCCCATCAAACACTCCCAGGGCAGGTACAGCACGGGTTAGATAGAGAGTAAAGCTCCCTCTACACTGTCCCAACAAATATTCCCAAGGCAGGTACAGCACAGGTAGTTACAGAGCAGAGCTCCCTCTACTCTGTCCCATCAAACACTCCCAGGGCAGGTACAGCACGGGTTAGATACAGAGTAAAGCTCCCTCCACACTGTCGCATCAAACACTCCCAGGGCAGGTACAGCACGGGTTAGATACAGAGCAGAGCTCCCTCTACTCTGTCCCATCAAACACTCCCAGGGCAGGTACAGCACGGGTTAGATACAGAGTAAAGCTCCCTCCACACTGTCGCATCAAACACTCCCAGGGCAGGTACAGCACGGGTTAGATACAGAGTAAAGCTCCCTCAACACTGACCCATTAAACACTCCCAGGGCAGGTACAGCACGGGTTAGATACAGAGTCGAGCTGCCCCTAAACTGCTCATCAAATATTCCCATGGCAGGTACAGCACGGGTTCGATACAGAGTAAAGCTCCCTCTACACTGTCCCATCAAACATTCCCAAGGCAGGTACAGTACAGATAGTTACAGAGTAAAGCTCCCTCTACACTGTCCCATCAAACACTCCTAGGGCAGATACAGCACGGGTTAGATACAGAGTAAAGCTCCCTCTACACTGTCCCATCAAACACTCCCAGGGCAGGTATAGCACGGGTTCGATACAGAGTAAAGCTCCCTCTACATTGTCTCATCAACACTCCCAGTGCAGGTACAGCACGGGTTAGATACAGAGTAGAGCTGCCCCTAAACTGCCCATCAAATACTCCCAAGGCAGGTACAGAACGGGTTAGATACAGAGTAAAGCTCCGTCTACACTGTCCCATCAAACACTCTTATGCAGGTACAGAACGGGGTTAGATGCAGACTAAAGCTCCCTCTACACTGTCCCATCAAACATTTCCAGAGCAGGTATAGCACGGGTTAGATACAGAGTAAAGCTCCCTCTACACTGTCCCATCAAACACTCTCAGGGCAGGTATTGCACGGGGTTAGATACAGAGTAAAGCTCCCTCTACACTGTCCCATCAAACACTCTCAGGGCAGGTACAGCACGGGTTAGATACAGAGTAAAGCTCCCTCTACACTGTCCCATCAAACACTCTCAGGGCAGGTATAGCACGGGTTAGCTATCGAGTAAATCTCCGTCTACACTGTCCCATCAAACACTCCCAGGGCAGGTACAGCACGGGTTAGATATAAATCAAAGCTCCCTCTACACTGTCCCATCAAACACTCCCAGGGCAGGTACAGCACGGGTTAGATACAGAGTAAAGCTCCCTCTACACTGTCCCATCAAACACTCCCAGGGCAGGTACAGCATGGGGTTAGATACAGAGTAAAGCTCCCTCTGCACTGCCCCATCACACACTCCCAGGGCAGGTACAGCACGGGTTAGATACAGAGTAAAGCTCCCTCTACACTGCCCCATCAAACATTCCCAGGGCAGGTACAGCACGGGTTAGATACAGAGTAAAGCTCCCTCTACACTGCCCCATCAAACACTCCCAGGGCAGGTACAGCACGGGTTAGATACAGAGTAAAGCTCCCTCTACACTGTCCCATCAAACACTCCCAGGGCAGGTACAGCACGGGTTAGATACAGAGTAAAGCTCCCTCTACACTGTCCCATCAAACACTCCCAGGGCAGGTACAGCACGGGTTAGATACAGAGTAAAGCTCCCTCTACACTGTCCCATCAAACACTCCCAGGGCAGGTACAGCACGGGGTTAGATACAGAGTAAAGCTTCCTCTACACTGTCCCATCAAACACTCCCAGGGCAGGTACAGCATGGGTTAGATAGAGAGTAAAGCTCCCTCTACACTGTCCCATCAAACACTCCCAGGACAGGTACAGCTCTGTACTGAGAGACACAGTGACCAGTCAGGTGTTTAAATTGGGTTGTGTACGCCGCCAGTTAATGTGTGCGGGAGGTGGCAACGGGCGGCAAAGGCCGACCGTCGGTCAGCGCTGTCAACGCCTCGTCCAACGCATCGTCGGCTCTATGGCAGCGGCGCCAAGCGGCAACACTGCGCCGGCTAATGCCACGTGCTTGGTGATGTCATCCAGCGTACAACGCCTCTTTGACGCCTCTGTCGCGCCATTTGCTTTGTACGGTTTCCGTAGAAACAGGCGGCCGTACAGTTGTCCGTAGAAGAGCGGATCTCGGGCGGGATTCAGAGAGGAAGGCAAGATTTTCTCTTTATTTATTTCCCTATGTTTTCATTAGTTTTAAGAGTGGGGAAGTGTGTGTGTGTGTGTGTGGATCGGAGAAGTTTTAGAATCTTAATTTTTTTCCCTGTTTTTTTTCTGGCATGTCGGCAGCCTCCCGTGGGGCTATTCAGTGGGCCTCCTGAGCTCCCGCCCGAGGATGAGTGTGGAAACACCACTATTTTAGCCCTGCTCTCTCATCTTTGGGCCTAAAAACGGAATTTAGGACTTTGAAGTTGTGCCCGACATGCGGCATTAAGGCTGTGACACCGCCTCAAAAACGGCTATAACCAATTTCACCCCCTCAATCTGTACTGAGAGAATCACGGGAGCGGTGAAGTTATTTGGTTCAGCTGTTCCTTTCCTCCTGCTCGCTTTGTCCAGGTGTCTGCCAGCCGGCCCGATCCAGATGAGCTCGTCTCCTGGCAATGGACAGAAAGTGGAAACGGCCAAAAGGAGGAATTCACAGCTGTGCAGCGATGGAAAATCTGACCTAACGGCTGCTGTCTGGGATTGGGCTGCTTCTGATCTACCCTGGCCCCGCTGTGTAGCTGATGGGATTAGCTGAAACCCACACAGCCTCCTCATTGTAGCGATGCCCATTGGCGCGAGTGGTGTGTGGGGGGGTGGGGGGGGCGGGGTTACGGTTGAAGGGAAGGAAGAAGTTTTCTTCCCATCATGAGCTGCGAATAGCAGTGTGTCTTTATTTTGATAAGTGTCCTCATAAGAACATGAGAAATAGGAGCAGGAGTAGGCCATTTGGCCTCTCGAGCCTGCTCCGCCATTCAATAAGATCATGGCTGATCTGATCTTGGCCTCAGCTCCACTTCCCTGCCCGTTCTTCATAACTCTTTACTCCCTTATCGTTCAAAAATCTGTCCATCTTCGCCTTAAATATATTCAATGATTTACCCTCCACAGCTCTCTGGGGCAGAGAATTCCAAAGATTCACGACCCTCTGAGAGAAGAAATTCCTCCTCATTTCTGTTTTAAATGTGCGACCCTTTATTCTGAAACTATGTCCCCTCGTTCTACAAGGGGAAACATCCTCTCTGCATCTACCCTGTCAAGATCCCTCAGAATCTTATACTTTTCAATAAGATCACCTCTCATTCCTCTGAATTCCAATGTGTATAGGCCCAACCTGCTCAACCTATCCTCATAAGTCAACCCCCTCATCTCCGCAATCAACTTCGTGAACCTTCTCTGAACAGCCTCCAAAGCAAGTATATCCTTCTTTAAATATGGAGACCAAAACTGAATGCAGTACTCGAGGTGTAGCCTCACCAATACCCTGTACAGTTGTAGCAGGACTTCTCTGCTTTTATACTCTATCCCCCTTGCAATAAAGGCCAACATTCCATTTGCCTTCCTGATCACTTGCTGTACCTGCATACTAACTTTTTGGGCTGGCTTTTCGGATGTGATGATTTGGGGGCGGTAATAATGGCGGGGCGGTAAAGTTTGCGCCCGGGAACAGTTTGCGCCTCAGTCAGCAAAATTGGGTATCTGGGCACCGAGTCAGGGGGCGCAGCGCTAAGGGAAGCTAAAGAGCTGGGCCGGGAGCGCTCCGAGAGACTCCTGGGGAGAACCAGCCCCCACCTCAAAAACATTCCCAAATATTGCCCATGCCACCTCAACATAAATAGCAAAAAAAGAAAGAAAAGAAAAAACAATCACATTTGCCTCAGGAGTCCATTACTTACCTCTCTGCAGTCGGTATAGGTTGGACTGCTCTGATTTCCCAGGAGGTCACTGCGGGAGTTGTTGCGGGGCGTACGGGTCGGGCTGATGTTCAAACTCGCGCCGGTGTCACAACCAGGTGTGTTGCACACAGGCGCAGCACTGCCGGGTGGTGCTGCTCCATGCCGCAGCAAAACCGGACCCGAGGATCGCCGCGGGGCGCTGGAGGCTGACCGCCCGCCCAGAACACCTCACCGCAGACAACTCCGCCTCTCCAGGGTGAATAAGGGAGTGCGGAAGACCTGAATATCCACCCCTTTGTGTTTCATGTACAGGGACCCCCCCCCCCAGATCCCTCTGTACCGCAGCATTTTGTAGTCTCGCTCCATTTAACTAATAATTTTGCTTTTTTATTCTTCCGACCAAAAGTGGATAAGCTCAGATTTTCCCACGTTATACTCCAGCTGCCAAATTTTTGCCCACTCACTTAACCTGTCTGTATCCCTTTGCAGATTCTTTGTGTCTTCTTCACAACTTGCTTTCCCTGCTCAGGACGATGTATTGGCATTAGAGGAGAACCTTGCTGAGAAGGCCTGTGTTAGCCTGAACTCTGAGGTGTGGAGGGCGATCACTGCACAAGCACCTCCGAATCAGTTGTTAATGACTGTGTGAGGATGTGGCTAAGTTGGGTACAACATGTCCTTGCTGTGAGGGGGGCTGATGATGGCCTGAACGTTGTCATAATATGAAGAAAGGCTGAAGAACCTTGGGCTCTTCACCCGTGAAAGAGAGACTGGATCGACTAGGCTTATATTCACTGGAATTTAGAAGAATGAGAGGGGATCTCATAGAAACATATAAAATTCTGACGGGATTGGACAGGTTAGATGCAGGAAGAAGGTTCCCGATGTTGGGGAAGTCCAGAACCAGGGGGTCACATTTAGGACTGAGATGAAGAGAAACTTCTTCACTCAGAGAATTCTGAACCTGTGGAATTCTCTAACACAGAGAGTTGTTGAGGCCAGTTCGTTAGATATATTCAAAAGGGAGTTAGATGTGGCCCTTACGGCTAAAGGGATCAAGGGGTATGGAGAGAAAGCAGGAATGGGGTACTGAGGGAATGATCAGCCATGATCATATTGAATGGTGGTGCAGGCTCAAAGGGCCGAATGGCATACTCCTGCACCTACTTTCTATGTTTCAATATTTCTATAAGGTACAGTGATGCGATGTTTAGGAATGCAGGAATTGCTAGACCCAAAAAGACCAGGGTCCATCTAGTTCACCTTCTACCATCCTGGGAGTCACATGATACAACGATAATCGAGTTGTTAACTAATCATAGCAATCGATCTCTTATCAATTATTTTGCAACAGATGTTTCCGACATTACAACATTACGACACTTCAAAAGTACTTCATTGGCTGTAAAGTGCTGTAAAGCAGAAATTCGTTTTCACCCAGCGATACTTTTGCGCTCTCTCAAACGTTATCCCCCAAACAGGGTGCTACGCAAATTCCAACCCAAGAAGCTCGACACCATCTAGGACAAAGTAGCCCGCTGGATTGGCACCCCATCCACCACCTTCAACACTCACTCCCTCCACCACTGGCGCACCGTGTCTGCATCTACAAGATGCACTGCAGCAACTCACCAAGGCTTCTTCGATAGCATCTCCCAAACCCGCAACCTCTACCATCTAGAGGGACAAGGGCATCAGGCGCATGGGAGCACCGTCTTGGAAATATCCTGACTTGGAAATATATCGCTGTTCTTTCATCGTCACTGGGTCAAAATTCTGGAACTCCCTCCCGAACAGCACTGTGGGAGCACCTTCACCACACGGACTGCAGCGGTTCAAGAAGGCGGCTCACCACCACCTTCTCAAGGGCAATCAGGGATGGGCAATAAATGCCGGCCTTGCCGGCAACGCCCATATCCCAGGAAATAATTTTTTTTAAGTTACCTGTTCCTCCCAAGTGTGATGTACACATCATACGTCATGGTCGAGTGTGGTCAATGCTTCGATGCTGGGGATGTTGGCCTGAGCGAGAACACTAACGCTGGTGCATCTATCCTCCCAGTGGATTTGCAGGATCTTCCAGCATTTCTCCAGCATTTTGAGGAGTCTCTGAGCCACATAGGAGGGCGGGTATCACTACAGCCCTGTCGACCATAAGTTTGGTGCCAGATTTGAGGTCCTGGTCTTCGAACACTCTCTTCCTCAGGTGACCGAAGGCTGCGCTGGTGCACTGGAGCCGGTGTTGGACCTCATCGTCGATGTCTGCCCTTGCTGATAGTAGGCTCCCGAGGTATGGAAAATGTTCCACGTTGTCCAAGGCCGCGCCGTGGATTTTAATGACCAGAGGGATGTGCTGTATGGCGGGGTCAGGTTGATGGAGGACCTTAGTCTTACGAATGTTTAGTGTAAGGCCCATGCTTTCGTACGTCTCGGTGAAGATGTTGACGATGGCTTGGAATTCAGCCTCTGAATGTGCCGCATTGTAGCTCGATGACTGTACAGTCCAATATGGGAATTACAGTCTCTGTCACAGGTGGGACATACAGTCATTGAAGGAAAGAGCATCGAAGTACTGACCACACTCGACCAGCTCCGTTGGGCGGGCCACATTGTCCGCATGCCCGACACGAGACTCCCAAAGCAAGCGCTCTACTCGGAGCTCCTTCACGGCAAGTGAGCCCCAGGTGAGCAGAGGAAACATTTCAAGGACACCCTCAAAGCCTCCCTGATAAAATGCAACATCCCCACCGACACCTGGGAGACGCTGGCCAAAGACCGCCCTAAGTGGAGGAAGAGCATCCGGGAGGGCACTGAGCACCTCGAGTCTCGTCACCGAGAGCATGCAGAAATCAAGCGCAGGCAGCGGAAGGAGCGTGCGGCAAACCAGACTCCCCACCCACCCTTTCCCTCAACCACTGTCTGTCCCACCTGTGACAGAGACTGTAATTCCTGTATTGAACTGTTCAGTCACCTGAGGACTCACTTTTAGAGTGGAAGTAAGTCTTCCTCGAATCCGATGATGATGACATCATGTCCCAAATTTCCCAGATATTGTATCCAAAATATTATTTTCTGAAAGAAATCTATCTAACTTGCATTTGAATGAATCAATACTGACTGCTTCCACCATATCCTCTGGGGATCCTGGTGCACAGATTGACGATTCACTCACTGAAATTATGTTGCTGGACGAGTAATTGAAAGGCCCAGACTAATAATCCAGAGTTCGTAAATTCAAATCCCTGCACGGCAGTTTCAGAATTTAAATTCAGATTTTTAAAAATCTGGAAAAAAAAATCTGGTGTCAGTAAAAGTGTCCATGAAGCTGCCAGATTGTTGTAAAACCCCATCTGGTTTTATAATGTCCTTTAGGGAAGGAAATCTGCCGTCCTTACCCGGTCTCATCATCATAGGCAGTCCCTCGGAATCGAGGAAGACTTGCTTCCACTCTAAAAGTGAGTCCTCAGGTGACTGAACAGTCCAATACGGGAATTACAGTCTCTGTCACAGGTGGGACAGACAGTGGTTGGAGGAAAGGGTGGGTGGGGAGTCTGGTTTGCCGCACGCTCCTTCCGCTGCCTGCGCTTGCTTTCTGCATGCTCTCGGTGACGAGACTCGAGGTGCTCAGCGCCCTCCCGGATGCACTTCCTCCACTTTGGGCAGTATTTGGCCAGGGACTCCCAGGTGTCAGTGGGGATGTCGCACTTTATCAGGGAGACTTTGAGGGTGTCCTTGAAACGTTTCCTCTGCCCACCTTTGGCTCGTTTGCCGTGAAGGAGTTCCAAGTCGAGCGCTTGCTTTGGAAGTCTCGTGTCAGGCACGCGAACAATGTGGCCTGCCCAGCCGAGCTGATCGAGTGTGGTCAGTGCTCCAATGCTGGGGATGTTGGCCTGGTTGAGGACGCTAATGTTGGTGCACTTGTCCTCCCAGGGGATTTGTAGGATCTTGAGGAGACATCATTGGTAGTATTTCTCCAGCGATTACCCGGTCTGGGCCTATATGTGACTCCAGACCCACAACAATGTGGTTGACTCTTAACTGCCCTCTGAAATGGCCCAGCGAGCCACTCAGTTGCAGAAGGCCAGCTCACCACCACCTTCTCGAGGGGCAATTAGGGATGGGCAATAAATGCTGGCCTTGCCGGTGGTGCCCACATCCCTTGAATGAATAAAACATTTTTTATAACAGGCAAGATGGTTGAATTGGTTGAGGTCAAGGGTCGTTGTTCTAATGGAAGGTGCTCGAGACCGAGACAATGTTGTTCCTGAGATGCCCAGAGCAAGGTCCCATGTCAGACTGTGCGAGGGGTTGACCCTGTCCCAAACCCCGCGGGAAGGTTTTACACTGAGGAGTTTGGTTGCCTTATGCATCCTGGAATCCCATCCCGTGGAAAAGCACCAGCAGGATTGGTCTGCCACCTCGGCTTTGCCAGTGATGCCCACATAAAGGACATTAATGAACGAGTGAACAAAAAAATAAAAACAGAAAATGCTGGAAATCTCAGCGGGTCAGGCAGCCTCTGTGGAGAGGAAGCAGAGTTAACGTTTCGGGTCGATGACCCTTCGTCAGAACTGGAGAGTGTTAGGAAAGAACAGATTCTTAACCAGCACTGAAAGGGGGAGGGGAAGAAAGAACAAAAGGGAAGGTCTGTGATAGGGTGGAAGGCAGGAGAGATTAGAGAGACAAAAGGGATGATTGCCCAAATTCAAATGATAATGGCAGGAGTTAGAAAAACATTAGTCAGGTTAGGGTGTGAATGGTGGGATAATGACCAACTGCCATTAGAGACTAGGAGAAAAAAAGAAAGAAAGAAACAGGCTCTGAGGGGGGGGAGGGGGAAGGGTGGTGGCGGGGGGGGGGGGAAGGGAGCCAAAGATTGACAGCGGTTACACTCTGAAATTGTTGAACTCAATGTTGAGTCTAGAAGGCTGTAAAGTGCCTAAACGAAAGATGAGGTGCTGTTCCTCGAGCTTGCGTTGAGCTTCGTTGGAACAGTGTAGGAGACCGAGAACGGAGAGGTCAGAGTGGGAGTGGAGCGGAGAATTAAAGTGACAGGCGACCGGAAGCTCGGGGTCACACTTGTGGACTGAACAGAGGTGCTCCGCAAAGCAGTCACCCAATCTACGCTTGGTCTCCCCAGTGTAGAGGAGACCACATCGTGAGCAGTGAATACAGTATACTAAATTGAAAGAAGTACAAGTAAATCGCTGTTTCACCTGGAAGGAGTATTTCGGCCCCTGGATAGTGGGAAGGGAGGAGTTAAAAGGGCAGGGGTTATACCTCCTGCACTTGCACGGAAAGGTGCGGTAGGAAGGGGAGGGGGTGCTGGGGGTGATTGAGGAATGGCCCAGGGTGTCGCAGAGGGAGCGGTCCCTTCGGAATGCTGAGAGGGGAGGGGAGGGGAAGGTGATTGGTGGCGGGATCACGCTGGAGGTGGTGGAAATGGCGGAGGATGATCCACTGAACGTGGAGGCTGGTGGGGTGAAAGGTGAGGACAAGGGGAACCCTGTCATGGTTCAGTGAAAAAAAAAAAGATGTGGGTAATCCTTTCTTGGTCTAGTTCTGGCCTGAATCCAGTGAACTCCTTTGGTGTTTGGTATTCACATCTTTCATGTGTACCATCTCAGCCCGAGAGAACCAGATAAGTTACTACAAAGGATTTATTGCTAACCTGGCCTGAAGTCCATTTCAAGGCTTGATACAACTTATTGTCGTATATCTAGCTGTCCACTTCAGTTGTTAATATTCGTGCTTCGGAGCCAGAAGGTTGAGGGTTCAAGCTCCGCTCCAGGACCTGAGCATGTTACAATAATTTGAAATAATGCCACATAATGCCTTTACGCCCACCTCACATTACTGTTTGTGGGAGCTTGCTGTGCACAACATTTACTGCCACGTTTCCTACATTATAACAGGGACTACACTCCAAAAATCTTATACAATAATTACAACAAGTCAAAGGTCTTCCAGGTTGGGAAGCACGTTAACTGGTCACACGATCCCTTGGGAGCTCTAGTGGTCTCCCAGTGTAAGTTTGGCAGGAAACCAGTGAAACCCCACAAGGAAATGGTGGAGATCCCGTTAAGTGGGAGCTGCAACATCGACAGGGATGAGTCTGAAAAGAGTATAAAAAAAAGACTTGCATTAATGTAGTGCTTCAGGTCGTCCCAAAGCGTTTTACAGGCAATGAAGTATTTTTGAAGTGCAGTCACTGTTGTAATGTAGGAAACATGGCAGCCAATTTCTGCACAGCAAGCTCCCACAAACAGCAATGTGATAATGAGCAGATAATCTGTTTTTTTAGGTGTTGGTTGAGGGATAAATATTGGTGAGGATACTGAGGAGAACGCCCCTGCTCTTCTTTCAAATAGTGCAATGGGATCTTTTAAGTCCACTTCACATTGCTGCTTGTGGAAGCTTGCTGTGCGCAGAATTGGCTGTCGCGTTTCCTGAAAACGTGAAAGGCGCTATATAAATGCAAGTCTTTCTTAATAAAGAAAATCTAGAAATTGAAAATATAATAAAGAATAGTCAGGAAGGTCATGCTCGAGCAACCTTGTTGAATTCTTTTTGAAGAAGTAACAGAAAGGGTGGATAAGGGTAATGCAGTCGACGTAATATATTTGGATTTTCAAAAGGCCTTTGATAAGGTATTGCTTGGTAGATTCATGAATAAGGTCAGAACATATGGAGTCGGGGGACAATTAGCAGAATGGATAGTAAGCTGGCTGCAAAACAGTGGCTGAGAAAGTTCGTTATTTATACTGGCAAATGGTAGGAAGTGGCATTCCACAGGGATCACAGTTCTGGGACCACTCTTGCTCACCATTTACATAAATGATTTGGACTTGGGAATCACAAGCACAATTTCCAAATTTGGGAACAACACTAAATGGTCACCATACTAGCTTTTTAATTGCACACTTTATTTAACAAATTGAATTTAAATTCCCCAGCTGCCGTGGTGGGACTTGAACTCACGTCGCCGGATCATTAGTCCCGGCCTCTAGATTACCAGTCCCGTAACATAACCGCTATGCTACCATTCTAGTACACGCTCCTTTTTGAAAGAAAGAGAAAAAGAAAGAGAAAACGAATGAAAGAAAGACAGACTTGCATTTATATAGCACCTGTCACAACCTCAGGATGTCTCAATGCGCTTTACAGCCAATGAAGTATTTTTTGATATGTAGTTACTGTTGTAATTTAGGAAAGGCGGCAGCAAATCTGCACACAGCAAAATCCCACAAATAGCAATGTGTTAATGACCAGATAATCTGTTTCTGGTGCTGGTTGAGGGGTAAATATTGGCCAGCTCTCCCCTGCTCTTCTTCGAAATAATGTCATGGGATCTTTTACATCCACCTGAGAGGGCAGACGGGGCCTCGATTAACGTCTCATCAGCAAGACGGCACCTCCGACAGTGCAGCACTCCCTCAGTACTGCCCCTCCGACAGTGCAGCTCTCCCTCAGTAATACCCTCCGATAGTGCAGTGCTCCCTCAGTACTGCCCCTCTGACAGTGCGGCACTCCCTCATACTGCCCCTCCAACAGTGTGGCGCTCCCTCAAAACCGCCCCTCTGATAGTGCAGCACTCCCTCAGTACTGCACTTCCGACAGTGCAGCGTTCCCTCAGTACTGCCCCTCCGATAGTGCAGCGCTACCTCCACCAGATCAGTGTCCTCTCCCTTTTGTTCCTTTCTTGCTCCCCTTTTTCTGGCTCACTACTTACTTAAAAGCTCTTCATCTCCAATATCTTCCAGTTCTGATGATAGGTCATCCAACCTGAAACGTTAACTCTGTTTCTCACTCCACAGCCGTCGCGCAACCTGCTGAGTATTTTTCAGCATTTTCTGTTTTATTTGAACTTTAGGAAGGATGTGAAGGTCTTAGAGAGGGTGCAGAAAAGATTTACGAGAATGGTTCCAGGGATGGGGGACTTCAGTTACGTGGATAGACTGGAGAAACTGGGGTTGTTCTCCTTAGAGCAGAGAAGGTTGATCGAGGTATTCAAAACCATGAGGGGTCTGGACAGAGTAGATAGCGAGAAACTGTTCCCATTGGTGGAAGGTTCGAGAAACAGAGGACACATATTTAAGGCGATTGGCAAAAGAACCAAAGGCGACATGAGGAAAAGCTTTTTTACGCAGCGAGTGGTTAGGATCTGGAATGCACGGCTTGAAAGGGTGCTGGAGGCAGACTCAATCGTGGCTTTCAATAGGGAATTGGATAAGTAATATGAAGGCAAAGAGGAACTATGAAATTAAATTACCAAGGAACATAAAAACAAAACAGTTAAATATTTTACAGGCACATCGATAAAAAATGAAGGTCGGGATAGGGAACAGGGCTACTAAGCGATGGACAGAATAACACTACATGCAGCAATAGAGAGATGGCAGAGATATGAAATAATTACTTTGCTTGAGTATTTACCAGGGAGATAGAACAGGTGGACATGACATTGGATCATGAGATTAGTAATGAAATAAATGCATTTAAAATAAAAAGAGGGAATATATTAAATAAACTAATCAAACTCAAAGAGGAAAAAAAACCCTGGTCTGGATGGATTACAACTGCACATTTTTAAAGAATCTAGGGAAGAAATAGCAGAGGCATTACTACACATATTTAATATCTAATTAGAAAAAGGTGTAGTGCCAGAGGACTGGTGGATAGTTAATGTAATACAGGATGAACCTCCCTTATCCGGAACCCTCGGGACCTGGCCTGTTCTGGATAAGGGATTTTTCCGGACAAGGGGTGGTCACGTTAAATTGGATGGTACAGGTACTGAGCAAGGGGATATCGGGGCTGGCTGGCTTGGGGCTGGGAGTGCGGCAGAGAGATCATTGGGGGGGGGGGGGGTGGATCGCGGGGTCAGGCCAGCGATTGCGGGAGTCGGCAGCGAGGAATGACTTCAATTTGTTCATGTCGGAATTCTGCGCATGCGCCACCCGGTGGCCGGGAATGGTTCTGGACGAGGGGTGGTTCTGGATAAGGGAGTTCCGGATAAGGGAGGTTCAACCTGTACACATATTTAAGAAGAAGGACAGAACATGTCCAAGGAACTATGGGCCAGTCAGCTTAACATCGATGGTGGGAAAAATAATGGGATCCCTACTAAAGGGGAAAATAGAAGACCATTTAACAGCCAAAAATATAATAATGAATAATCAGCATGGATTTCAAAAAGAAAAGTCATTGAATATTTTGAAGTGATAACTGAGAGATTTGACAAGGGTAATGTAGTAGATGTCATTTATATATAATTTCAAAAGGGCTTCGATAAGACCAGCGAAACGGCTCTCATCAAAGTTGCAAATGACATCCTTTGTGACTGTGATAAAGTCAAACTATCCCTCCTCGTCCTTCTTGACTTGTCTGCAGCCTTTGACACAGTTGACTACTCCACCCTCCTCCAACACCTCTCCACCGTCGTCCAGCTGGGTGGGACTGCACTCGCCTGGTTCCATTCTTATCTATCTAATCGTAGCCAGAGAATCAACTACAACAGCTTCTCTTCCCGCCCCCGCATCGTTACCTCTGGTGTCCCCCAAGGATCTATCCTTGGCCCCTTCCTATTTCTCATCTACATGTTGCCCCTTGGATGAGCGGAAATTTTCTCTAATTGAATATTAGGAAGACCTAAGCCATTGTTTTCAGTCCCCACCACAAACTCCGTTCCCTAGCCACTGACTCCATCCCTCTCCCCAACTTCTGTCTGAGGCTGAACCAGATTGTTCGCAACCGTGGTGTCAGATTTGACCCTGAAATTAGCTTTCGACCACATATCCACAGCATAACTAAGACCGCCTATTTCCATCTCCGTAACATCGCCAGTCTCCGCCCTTGCCTCAGCTCATCCGCTGCTGAAGCCCAACCATTGGTGGCCGTGCCTTCTGTTGCCTGGGCCCCAAGCTCTGGAACTCCCTGCCTAAAATTTTCCACCTCACTACCTCTCTTTCCTCCTTCAAGATGCTCCTTAAAACATACCTCTTTGACCAAGCTTTTGGTCACCTGCGCTAATTTCTACTTATGTGGCTCGGTGTCAATTTTTTAATCTCATAATATTCCTGTGAAGCACCTTGGGATGTTTCTCTACGTTGAAGGTGCTATATAAATACAAGTTGTTGTTGTTGTTGTAGGGCAGAGCAAAACTAGAAGTCATCAATATAAGATAGTCACCAAGAAATCAAATTGAGAATTCATAGAATCATAGAAATTTACAGCACAGAAGGAGGCCATTTCAGACCATCGTGTCCGCGCCGGCCGACAAAGAGCTGTCCAGCCTAATCCTACTTTCCAGCTTTTGGTCCGTAGCCCTGTAGGTTACGGCACTTAAAGTGCACATCCAAATACTTTTTAAATGTGGTGAGGGTTTCTGCCTCTACCACCCTTTCAGGCAGTGAGTTCCAGACCCCCAGTACCCTCTGGGTGAAGAAATTTTCCCTCAAATCTCCTCTGTACCCTCTCTAGTGCAATGACATCTTTTCTGTAATGCGGTGACCAGAACTGCATGCCGTACTCTAGCTGTGGCCTAACTAGTGTTTTATACATTTCAAGCATAATCATAGAAACATAGAAACATAGAAAATAGGTGCAGGAGTAGGCCATTCTGCCCTTCTGGCCTGCACCGCCATTCAATGAGTTCATGGCTGAACATGCAACTTCAGTACCCCATTCCTGCTTTCTCGCCATACCCCTTGATTCCCCTAGTAGTAAGGACTACATCTAACTCCTCTTTGAATATATTTAGTGAATTGGCCTCAACAACTTTCTGTGGTCGAGAATTCCACTGGTTCACTACTCTCTGGGTGAAGAAGTTTCTCCTCATCTCGGTCCTAAATGGCTTACCCCTTATCCTTAGACTGTGACCCCTGGTTCTGGACTTCCCCAACATTGGGAACATTCTTCCTGCATCTAACCTGTCTAAACCCATCAGAATTTTAAACGTTTCTATGAGGTCCCCTCTCATTCTTCTGAACTCCAGTAAATACAAGCCCAGTTGATCCAGTCTTTCTTGATAGGTCAGTCCCGCCATCACGGGAATCAGTCTGGTGAACCTTCGCTGCACTCCCTCAATAGCAAGAATGTCCTTCCTCAGGTTAGGAGACCAAAACTGTACACAATACTCCAGGTGTGGCCTCACCAAGGCCCTGTACAACTGTAGCAACACCTCCCTGCCCCTGTACTCAAATCCCCTCGCTATGAAGGCCAACATTCCATTTGCTTTCTTAACCGCCTGCTGTACCTGCATGCCAAACTTCAATGACTGATGTACCATGACATCCAGGTCTCGTTGCACCTCCCCTTTTCCTAATCTGTCACCATTGAGATAATAGTCTGTCTCTCTGTTTTTACCACCAAAGTGGATAACCTTACATTTATCCTCATTATACTTCATCTGCCATGCATTTGCCCACTCACCTAACCTATCCAAGTCGCTCTACAGCCTCATAACATCCTCCTCGCAGCTCACACTGCCACCCAATTTAGTGTCATCCTCAAATTTGGAGATACTACATTTAATCCCCTCGTCTAAATCATTAATGTACAGTGTAAACAGCTGGGGCCCCAGCACAGAACCTTGCAGTACCCCACTAGTCACTGCCTGCCATTCTGAAAAGTATCCATTCACTCCTACTCTTTGCTTCCTGTCTGACAACCAGTTCTCAATCCATGTCAGCACACTACCCCCAATCCCATGTGCTTTAACTTTGCACATTAATCTCTTGTGTGGGACCTTGTCGAAAGCCTTCTGAAAGTTCAAATATATCACATCAACTGGATCTCCCTTGTCCACTCTACTGAAAACATCCTCAAAAAATTCCAGAATATTTGTCAAGCATGATTTCCCTTTCACAAATCCATGCTGACTTGGACCTAACAGGTCACCTCTTTCCAAATGCGCTGCTATGACATCCTTAATAATTGATTCCATCATTTTACCCACTACCGATGTCAGGCTGACCGGTCTATAATTCCATGTTTTCTCTCTCCCTCCTTTTTTAAAAAGTGGGGTTACATTGGCTACCCTCAACTCCATAGGAACTGATCCAGAGTCAATGGAATGTTGGAAAATGACCGTCAATGCATCCACTATTTCCAAGGCCACCTCCTTAAATACTCTGGGATGCAGTCCATCAGGCCCCGGGGATTTATCGGCCTTGAATCCCATCAATTTCTCCAACACAATTTCCCGACTAATAAGGATTTCCCTCAGTTCCTCCTCCTTACTAAACCCTCTGACCCCTTTTATATCCGGAAGGTTGTTTGTGTCCTCCTTAGTGAATACCGAACCAAAGTACTTGTTCAATTGGTCCGCCATTTCTTTGTTCCCCGTTATGACTTCCCCTGATTCTGACTGCAGGGGACCTACGTTTGTCTTTACTAACCTTTTTCTCTTTACATATCTATAGAAACTTATATAATCGCCCGCTCTTGTGTTCTATGCCTTGGCTAATAAAGGCAAGTATTCCGTATGCCTTCTTAACCACCTTATCTACCTGTCTTGCTACCATCAGGGATCTGTGGACCTGCACTCCAAGGTCCCTTTGTTCCTCTACACTTCTCAGTGTCCTACCATTTAATGTGTATTCCCGTGCCTTGTCAGCCCTCCCCAAATGCATTACCTCACACTTTTCCAGATTTAATTCCATTTGCCACTGTTCTGCCCACCTGAACAGTTCATTGATATCTTCCTTCAGTCTACAGCTTTCTTCATTATCAACCATTCAGCCGATTTTAGTATCATCTGCAAACTTCTTAATCATACCACTACATTCAAGTCCAAATCATTGTAATATACCACAAAAAGCAAGGGACCCAGCACTGAGCCCTGCGGAACCCCACTGCATACAGCCTTCCAGTCCAAAAACACTCATCAACCATTACCCTTTGCTTCCTGCGTCTGAGACAATTTTGGATCCAACTTGCCACTATGTCTTGGATCCCATGGGCTTTTACTTCCGTGACCAGTCTGCCATGTGGGACCTTATCAAAAGCCTTGCTAAAATCCATATTCGCACTGCCCTCATCGACCCTCCTGGTTATCTCCTCAAAAAATTCAGTCAAGTTAGTCAGACACGACCTTCCCTTAACAAATCCGTGCTGACTGTCCCTGATTAATCTGTGGCTTTCCAAATGAAGATTTGTCCTGTCCTCAGAATTTTTTCCAATAATTTTCCCACCACCGAGGGGTTAGGCTAACTGGCCTGTAATTACTCGGTCTATCCCTTTCTCCCTTTTTAAATTCAGCAGAAGTGCTTATATCCTGAGAATGGTGCGAATGTGGAACCAGCTAGGGAGTGGGAGTGGTTGAATCGAATAGTTTAGATGGAATTAAGGGGAGGCTGGTAAGCATTTGAGGGAGAAGGGGATGGAGGGAATAGAGTTAGATGAGGAAAGAGAGGAGGAGGCTCGAGTGGAGCATAAACGCTGGCATGGACTGGTTGGGCTGAATGGCCTGTTTCTGTGTCGATCTTAAGTACTTGAAGGAAAAGATTTGGAGGGCTACGGGGAAGGGGCGGGAGAATGGGACTAGCTGAGGTGACCTTGCAGAGAGCCGGCACAGGCTCGACGGGCCGAATGGCTTCCTTCTGTGCTGTTACCATTGGATGATTCTATGATGCTATGAAATGATAGAGTCCTGTGTGCCTGTTGAAATGGTTGCTAAAGATCCCTTGGCCAATAATCCTCCATCCACAATGTACCAGATATGTAACGTAGTGGATCCCAGCGCTGCGATGGTCATTACCTGAAGGGCTCTGGGACGTCCCTATAAGATGAAGGCCCCAAATTGAAAACTCTCTGTTAGCATTTTTAGGAGCATTTGACTTGAATTCAATCTAAATTCCTCTAAAGCCAATGTAACGCACCAGTGGATTAAATACTGTGACACATTGATTATTCATTAATTACAGAACTGACGGAATTATCCAGAAAGAATGCGATTTACAAAAAGGAAAATGTCATTACTTCTCTGCCCGGGCCACAGAAGGAAAGGTTTCTTTAATAAGTCGAGATTAACTGCAGCATTCCATTGCACATGACGGGTGATTGGACACATAAACCGGTCTGGATCACTTGGCTGTGCGAAAAGAGCAAAGAAAAATAATTGAAGATATATTTGAGTATCAGCAGCCCTTCCCCTCTCCCCTCCCCAGGACCACTCCCCACCCGCCTCTCCCCTTCCCCTCTCCCCTCCCTCCCCTTCGCTCCTCATTCTCTCCCCTTCCCCTCTCCCCTCCCATCATGTCCACTCCCCATCCCCTCTCCCCTTCCCTTCCCCTCTATCCCTCCCTCCCCTCCCCATCTCTCCTCATCCACTCCCCACCCCCTCTCCCCTTCCCTTCTCTCCTCATCCTCTCCCCAACCCCTCTCCCCTCCACATCTCTCCTCATCCTCTCCTCTCCCATCTTCTCCCCTCCCCCATTCTCCTCTAACTTCCCCGTCCCCTTCCCTCTTTGCTCCCTCCCCTCCCCACTTCCCTCCCCTTTCCCTCGCCACTTCTCTTCCTCTCCACCCCCTCTCCCTCCCCTCTCCCCCACCCTTCTCCCTCTCCACCCCTCTCCCTCCCTTCTCCCCACTCCTCTCCCTCTCCATCCCCTCTCCCTCCATTCTCTCCTCCCCATCTCTCCTCTCAACCCCGTTCGGCTGGCAAAATACTGCCCCCCAGGTTTGGCCGGGCCACCAACGGGCAGCCTGTACCCCCTCTCGGGTGCCAGGCCGCTGGCCCGGACGAAACCCTCCCTGGTGGCCCAGTGGCCAAAGGTAAAAAATGCTCCAATCTCTCCCCTTTAATGGAGGGGAGAGAGCGCGGTGACGCACACGCGCTGTGACATCACCACGTTGACTGACAGCAGCGGAGGCCCAACCGGCTCATTTTCAGCCAGTCAGCCTGGCTTTGAATCTAAGGCCCGCCCCCATTATGATCCATTTACTGTGGATCTACTTACCATCCCGGGGGGCGAATTTGGTGAAGGCCGCTGCCCGCACAAGTGCCACCCAAAGGACTGCCGATGGCTGCCGAGGTACCTGACGGTACTCTGCGCGGGGTTTTCATCAAAAAGTTCCTTGAAAGGGCGGCGGGCGGGAAAAGAGGGACTTACGCCATCAATCTGAGCGGCAGTGGGTGGGAGGTCCCTATTGTGTTCTTAACACAGATGAGACTGCACACAGGGAGGTTAAAGTAACAGTGACCTCAGTCTTTAATAAGACACTCCAGAGTGAGGAACAGGCCTTAGGGACCAGCTTATATACAGTGCTCCCAAGGGATGCTGGGATCCCTTGGGACTTCAGGGGATGAGCTCCCTGGTGGCGGAACATGGGAGTGCATGCTTTACGGATACACAACATCACTCCCCCCCAAAGTCAAAGTGAAAACTAGTTACAAGGTGAGGCGGTCGGGAGCCTTTCTTCCCCTGGTGGACCGCCTCGGTACAAATGTCTGTTCCGTGTGTTGGCTGTGCCCTCGCTGGGCTGGCGTGTTGTTGGCCCTGCAGGGCTGCAGGGTGAGCCTGGCCTTGCTGGGCTGTTGGGCGTGATGGGTTCGATTTCCTGGTCCGCGGTGGTGTCGTTGATTCTTTGGGTGTGTGTTGTGGGCTCGAGAAAGGTGGTGTCTGCCGTGGGTTGTTCAGGGCAGTCTGTGAACCACAGCCTCGTTTGGTCCAGGTGCTTTCTGCAAATTTGTCCATTGTTAGTTTGACGATAAACACCCGATTCCCTTATTTAGCTATCACCGTGCCCGCGATCCACTTGGGACCATATCCATAGTTTAGCACATACACAGAGTCATTCAGATCAATTTCCCGTGACACAGTGGCGCAACCGTCGTTTACATTTTGTTGCTGCCGCCTGCTCTCTACCTGATCATACCTTATTAGTCGGGAAATTGTGTTGGGGATATTGATGGGATTGAAGGACGATAAATCCCCAAGGCCTGATGGACTGCATTCCAGAATACTTAAGGAGGTGGCCTTGGAAATAGCGGATGAATTGACTGTCATTTTCCGACATTCCATAGACTCTGGATCAGTTCCTATCGAGTGGAGGGTAGCCAATGTAACCCCACTTTTTAAAAAAGGAGGGAGAGAGAAAACAGGGAATTATAGACCGGTCAGCCTGACCTCAGTAGTGGGTAAAATGATGGAATCAATTATTAAGGATGTCATAGCAGCGCATTTGGAAAGAGGTGACATGATAGGACCAAGTCAGCATGGATTTGTGAAAGGGAAATCATGCTTGACAAATCTTCTGGAATTTTTTGAAGATGTTTCCAGTAGAGTGGACAAGGGAGAACCAGTTGATGTGGTGTATTTGGACTTTCAGAAGGCCTTTGACAAAGTCCCACACAAGAGATTAATGTGCAAAGTTAAAGAACATGGGATTGGGGGTATTGTGCTGACGTGGATTGAGAACTGGTTGTCAGACAGGAAGCAAAGAGTAGCAGTAAATGGGTACTTTTCAGAATGGCAGGCAGTGACTAGTGGGGTACCGCAAGGTTCTGTGCTGGGGCCCCAGCTGTTTACATTGTACATTAATGATTTAGACGAGGGGATTAAATGTAGTATCTCCAAATTTGCGGATGGCACTAAGCTGGGTGGCAATGTGAGCTGCGAGGATGATGCTATGAGGCTGCAGAGTGACTTGGATAGGTTAGGTGAGTGGGCAAATGCATGGCAGATGAAGTATAATGTGGATAAATGTGAAGTTATCCACTTTGGTGGTAAAAACAGAGAGACAGACTATTATCTGAATGGTGACAGATTAGGAAAAGGGGAGGTGCAACGAGACCTGGGTGTCATGGTACCTCAGTCATTGAAGGTTGGCACGCAGGTACAGCAGGCGGTTAAGAAAGCAAATGGCATGTTGGCCTTCATAGCGAGGGGATTTGAGTACAGGGGCAGGGAGGTGTTACTACAGTTGTACAGGGTCTTGGTGAGACCACACCTGGAGTATTGTGTACAGTTTTGGTCTCCTAACTTGAGGGAGGACATTCTTGCTATTGAGGAAGTGCAGTGAAGGTTCACCAGACCGATTCCCGGGTTGGCGGGACTGACCTATCAAGAAAGACTGGATCAACTGGGCTTGTATTTACTGGAGTTTCGAAGAATGAGAGGGGATCTCATAGAAACGTTTAAACTTCTGTCGGGTTTAGACAGGTTATTTGCAGGAAGAATGTTCCCAATGTTGAAGAAGTCCAGAACCAGGGGTCACAGTCTAAGGATAAGGGGTGAGCCATTTAGACCGAGATGAGGAGAAACTTCTTCACCCAGAGAGTGGTGAACCTGTGGAATTCTCTACCACAGAAAGTTGTTGAGGCCAATTCACTAAATATATTCAAAAAGGAGTTAGATGTAGTCCTTACTACTAGGGGGATCAAGGGGTATGGCGAGAAAGCAGGAATGGGGTACTGAAGTTGCATGTTCAGCCATGAACTCATTGAATGGCGGTGCAGGCTCGAAGGGCCGAATGGCCTACTCCTGCACCTATTTTCTATGTTTCTATGTTTCTATGCAGGTTGGGGTGAACCAGCGAGAGTCTGGTTTTAAGTGTCCTTTTCATGAGTAGCTCAGCTAGGGGCACCCCTGTGAGCGAGTGGGGTCTCATGCGGTAACTGAGCAGTAATCGGGACAGGCGGGTTTGGAGTGAGCCTTCTGTGACTCGTTTAAAGCTCTGTTTGATTGTTTGTACTGCCCGCTCTGCCTGCCCATTGGAGGCTGGTTTAAACGGGTCCAAGGTGGCATGTTTGATCCCATTGCGGGTCATGAATTCTTTAAATTCAGCACTGGTGAAACATGGCCTGTTGTCACTGACCAGTATGTCAGGCAGGCCGTGGGTGGCACACATGGCCCTCAGGCTTTCAACGGTGGCAGTGGCTGTGCTTACCGACATTATTTCACATTCAATCCATTTTGAAAAAGCATCCACCACCACCAGGAACATTTTACCAAGAAACGGGCCCACATAGTTGACATGGATCCTCGACCATGGTCTGGAGGGCCAGGACCACAAACTTAGTGGTGCCTCTCTGGGCGCGTTGCTCAACTGAGCACATACGCTGCATTGCCGTACACAGGACTCTAAATCAGAGTCGATACTGGGCTACCACACGTGGGATCTGGCTATCGCTTTCATCATTACTATACCCGGGTGGGTGCTGTGGAGATCCGAGATGAACTTCTCCCTGCCCTTTTTTGGTAGCACTACGCGGTTACCCCACAACAGGCAGTCTGTCTGAATGGACAGCTCGTCCTTTCGCCGCTGGAATGGCTTGATTGGCTCTTGCATTTCAACGGGGATGCTGGCCCAGCTCCTATGCAGCACACAGTTTTTCACTCGGGACAGCAGGGGATCTTGGCTGGTCCAAATCCTAATCTGCGGGCCGTGACAGGTGATTTATCATTTTCAAATGCTTCCATGACCATCAACAAGTCTGCGGGCTGCACCACCATCAATAAGTTTGCAGGCTGTGCCATTTCCACCCCCGTGGTGGGCAATGGTAGCCGACTGAGAGCATCCACACAGTTCTCAGTGCCTGGCCTGTGGCGGATGGTATAGTTATACGCTGATAGCGCGAGTGGCCACCTTTGTATGCGGGCTGAGACATTAGTATTTATCCCCTTGTTTTCAGCGAACAGGGATGTGAGGGGCTTGTGATCGGTTTCCAGCTCAAATTTGAGGACAAACAGGTACTGATGCATTTTCTTTACCCCGAACACACACGCTAATGCCTCTTTCTCAATCATGCTGAAGGCTCTCTCGGCCTTAGACAAGCTCCTGGCGGCATAGGCGACAGGTTGCAACTTCCTCGCAACATTAGCTTGTTGTAATACACACCCGACTCCATACGACGACATGTTACATGCTAGCACAAGTCTTTTACACGGGTTATACAATACAAGCAGCTTGTTGGAGCATAAAATGTTTCTGGCTTTCTCAAAAGCAATTACTTGTTTTTTTCCCCATACCCAGTTCTCACCTTTGTGCAGTAACACATGTAGGAGCTCTAAAAGGGTGCTTAACCCCGGTAGAAAGTTACCAAAATAGTTGAGGAGTCCCAGGAACGACCGCAGCTCCGTGATGTTCTGTGGCCTGGGCGTGTTCCTGATAGCCTCGATCTTTCTCCCCAAAAACTCCACTTCTGTTGCCATGAAGACGCATTTTGACCTCTTCAGCCACAGCCCTACGCGATCCAGTCGCTGGAGGACCTCCTGCAGGTTTTGTAGGTGCTCGGCCAGTGTCCCGACCCATGACCAATATGTTGTCCTGAAAGACCACCGTGTGTGGTACCGACTTGAGTAGGCTCTTCGTGTTTCTCTGGAAGATCGCTGCAGCCGACCGAATTCCAAACGGGCATCTGTTGTAGATGAACAGTCCCTTGTGCGTGTTGATGCAGGCGAGGCCCTTTGAAGACTCCTCCAGCTCCTGCGTCATGTCAGGTTGAGCTTGGTGAACGTCTTGCCTCCTGCCAGCGTCACAAATAGGTCGTCTGCCTTAGGTAGCGGGTATTGGTCCTGTAGCGAGAAACGATTAATAGTTACTTTATAATCGTCGCAAATCCTGACCGTGCCATCACGTTTGAGTACTGGAACAATCGGGCTGGCCCACTCGCTGAACTCCACTGGGGAGATGATGCCCTCGCGTTGCAGCCTGTCCAGCTCGATTTCCACTCTCTCCCTCATCATGTGAGGTACCCCTCGCGCCTTGTGGTGAATGGGTCGTGCCTCTGGGACCAAGTGGATCCGCACCTTTGCCCCAGAAAAGTTTCCGATGCCTGGCTCAAAAAGGGAAGGAAATTTGTTAAGAACCTGGGTACATGAGGCCTCATCGACATGTGATAGCGCTCGGATGTCATCCCAGTTCCAGTGGATTTTGCCCAGCCAGCTTCTTCCAAGCAGTGTAGGGCCATCACCCGGGACAATCCAGAGTGGCAGTTTGTGCACCATGCCCTCGTAGGTGACCTTGACCATGGCGCTGCCCAGGACAGTGATAAGCTCTTGGTGTACGTTCTCAGTTTCGTATGAATGGGGCTCAGGGCTGGTCTGAGTGCCTTGTTGCACCACAATCTCTCAAACATTTTTTTTACTCATGATGGATTGTCGAGCGCCAGTGTCCAGTTCTATGGCTACGGGTAAGCCATTCAATTTTACGTTTAGCATTATAGGTGGACATTTCGTCAAAAATGTGTGCACCCCGTGTACTTCATAATCTGCCTCCTCTCTCTGAGGCTCAAAATGGCTTTGATCCACCATGGACCGATCTTCCTCTGCCACATGGTGGTTAGCAGGTTTTGCAGAGCTTGCAGCTCGTTTGCAAGATCGTTGGAGGTGCCCCATTGGTTCACAGTTCTTGCAAACATACCCTTTGAAGCGGCATGAATAGGCTGAATGGAAGCCTCCACAACGCCAACAAGGTGTGAATTGCCTTGCATTTATCCTTTATTGGGGACTCTGAGTCATCTGGGTCACCTGAGGCCTGCTGACAGTTGCAGATTTGTGGGTTCTGCCCTGTATATTTCTGCTCGCAAACACAGTTCCAGTTAATTTATGAACATTGCTAGCACTTGTGTGCTGAGAGATTTGTTTGGTGTTATCACTGGTGGACATAAACGCCTGTGCTATCGCAATGGCTTTACTGAGGGTCAGTCAAAAGTTTTCGTAGGATGGTCTCGTGGCCAATGCCCAGTACAAAAAAGTCTCTGAGCATTTGCTCCAGGTAGCCTTCAAACTCACATTGTCCTGCAAGTCGCCTTAGCTTGGCGACGTAGCTCACCACTTCCTGACCTTCAGATCGCTGGCACGTGCAGAACCGATACCTCGCCATCAGCACGCTCTCCCTCGGGTTAAGATGCTCCCGAACCAGTGCATACAGTTCCTCATACGACTTATCTGTGGGTTTCACCGGAGCCAGAAGATTCTTCATGAGGCTGTAGGTCGGTGAGGAGGACGCTCTCCTTTTTGCAGCGCTTCCTTCTCCGTCCAGCTCGTTGGTCTAGCCGTTCGACATAGGCTTCCCAGTCCTCACCCTCCGAGAACTTCTCCAGGATGCCCACAGTTTGCTGCATCTTTGCGTTGGATTCGTATTGTCATCGCCAGTTATTGTGTTCCTAACACAGGTGAGGCTGCACACAGGGAGGTTAAAGTAACAGTGACCTCAGTCTTTATTAAGACACTCCAGAGTGAGGAACAGGTCTGAGGGGCCAGCTTATATACAGTGCTCCCAAGGGATGCTGGGATCCCTTGGGACTTCAGGGGATGAGCTCCCTGGTGGCGGAACATGGGAGTGCATGCTTTACAGATACACAACAATTCTAATCTCGGCGGCAGAGGCGCTTGCTGCCCAAGTGCCGCTGAGGATGGAGTCGGGCCCACAGAGGGTCGAAGACCTGCAAAGGAAAATCATTTATAAAAAACCCATCAGGGGACCCCATCCCGGTAAGTCGCTGTAAAAAGAAATTTAAAAATGTTTACTAACCTATTTTTTCGGTTCCTTATACTCATCATCGGGGGCAGACCAGCCTCCAGCCCCGGTCCACCCCCGTTCTGGTGCCGAGTCCCGCTGACTCCGACCCATATCGATCTGGCATCCTCCCGCCCGCTCCACACCAAATGGAAAGTGGCACTGGGCACAACTTCAAGATGAATGTCGGCAGCAGCGGGCGGCTGTGGGCGCTAAGGCCATCAATTTCGGGCCCCAGGAGTTCCAGCGGTAAATACACTCCAAAAATCATAGGTGCACCAGCTTTCTGGTGCAGCTGAATTTTGATTCCTTTATGTCTATCATGTCACAATTTTAAAGACCTCTATCAGGTCACCCCTGATAGAGAGAAGAGGGTTAAGGTTCCCCACTAAGAATATTCCACTTTATCTCTCTCAAAATACTTTGTGTAATGAATTCGTTTGACGTCCTGTTGCTGTTTAGGATACAACAGTCATTTGATCCCATGAAGGAGCAGCTAGTTCAACTGCCTTAGAAATCTAGTTTTAAAATTAACCCAAATCTTTGCAGCTGGCAGGACAGAATAAGGCTGCTATAAAAGTGATCTTCAGCTTTCTAAATAGAAGCATAGGGCATAAAAGCAAGGGAGTTATTCTAAACCCGTATAAATCACTGGTTTTGCCTCATCTGGAGTGTTGTGTTGAATTCAGGGCAATACACTTTAGGAAGGATGTGCAGGCCTTAGAGAGGGTGCAGAGAGATTATATCCCGAGGCATAGAATACAAGAGCAAGGAGGTTATGCTTGAACTGTATAAAACACTGGTTAGGCCACAGCTAGAGTACTGTGTGCCGTTCTGGTCACTACATTACAGGAAAGATGTGATTGCACTGGAGAGTGTACAGAGGAGATTCATAAGGATGTTGCCTGGACTGGAAAATTTTAGCTATGAAGAAAGATTGAATAGGCTGTGTTTGTTTTCTCTGGAACAGAGGAGGCTGAGGGGAGACCTTATTAAGGTGTATAGAATGATGAGGGGCCGAGATAGCCTGGACAGGGAGGACCTATTTCCCTTAGCAGAGCAGTCAACATTAAAGGGGCATAGATTTAAATAATAATAATAACTTATTTATAGAGCGCCTTTAATGTAGTAAAATGTCCCAAGGTGTTTCACAATAATTTTACAACACGTTATATATTGACCATTGAGGGAAAGAGAGAAAAGGCGTGAGAAGGAAATGTAAAAAGAAGTTAAAGACTCGGGTCCAAACCGCAGCCAAAATATGCACCCAGATAGACACAGGCGAAAAAAATTTTAAACAAGAAATTCAAATTACCTTGTAAATAATACAATAAGGAGTATACAATAGTAAAATCAGTATAATAAATATTAATTATAATGAAACAAAATTAAATAATATATACCATAATTATAAATTAAGTTAAAATTAGAAAATTAGCAATTGAATCAAATTAAATCAGTTATTAGCTGTCTTTAAGATTCATGCCCTGTCCAGTGATTCAATTAATCTGGAAGAACCAATCACTGTCCTCCATCCTTGTGATGTCATAATTTTATTACTTTTTATTTCTCATTTTGTTCTGTTGATAGAACCTATAATAGTCCAGGCTCGATCTGCCTCCATTGTCAAGGAGACACTGATGTTTAAATCTCCCCCCAGCTGCTCGAGGCTCATGCTGCATCCGTTGTCAAGGAGACACTGATGTTTAAATCTCCCCCCAGCTGCTCGAGGCTCATGCTGCCTCCGTTGTCAGGGAGAAACTTATGTTTAAATCTCCCCCCAGCTGCTCGAGGCTCATGCTGCCTCCGTTGTCAGGGAGAAACTTATGTTTAAATCTCCCCCCAGCTGCTCGAGGCTCATGCTGCCTCCGTTGTCAGGGAGAAACTTATGTTTAAATCTCCCCCCAGCTGCTCGAGGCTCATGCTGCCTCCGTTGTCAGGGAGATGTTTATGTTTAAATCTCCCTCCAGCTGTTCTAGGCTTGAGCTGCCTCCATTGTCAGGGAGAATTAAAGTAATTGGTAGAAGGTTTAGAGGAGATTTGAGGGGAAATTTCTTCTCCCAGAGGGTGGTGGGGGTCTTGAACTCATCGCCTAAAAGGGTGGTAGAGGCAGAAACCCTCACCACATTTAAAAAGTATTTGGATGTGCACTTGAAGTGCCGTAACCTTCAGGGCTACGGACCTAGAGCTGGAAAGTGGGATTAGGCTGGATTGCTCTTGGTCGGCCGGCATGGACACGATGGGCCGAAATGGCCTCCTTCCATGCTGTAAATTTCTATGATGATTCTATGATTTACCAGAAAGGTGTCAGGGATAAGAGACTTCAGGTATGTAGAGAAACTAGAGAAGCTGTGGTCGTTCACCTTAGAGCAAAAAAGCAGATTTAATAGAGGTGTTCACAATTATGAAGGGTTATGATAGTTTCCCCTTATTTACTCTGTTCCCATTGGCAGGAGGGTTGATAACCAGAGGACACAGATTTAAGGTAATTGTAACCAGGGGGGAGATGAGGAGAATTTTTTTAAAGCAGCGTGTTAATGTGATCTGGCATGTGCTGCCTGAAAGGCCGGTGGAAGCAGATTCAATAGAAATTTTCGAAAGGGAATTGAATAAATACTTGAAAAGGAAAAGAATTGCAGGGCTACGGGGAAAGAGCAGGCGAGTGGGACATAAGAACATAAGAAATAAGAGCAGGAGTAGGCCATTCGGCCCCTCGAGCCTGCTCCGCCATTTAATAAGTTCATGGCTGATCTGATCATGGACTCAGATCCACTTCCCTGCCCACTCAAAAATCTGTCTATCTCCACCTTAAATATATTCAATGACCCAGCCTTCACAGCTCTCTTGGGCAGAGAATTCCACAGATTTACAGAAGAAATTCCTCCTCATCGCAGTTCTAAATGGACGGCCCCTTATTCTGAGACAATGCCCCCTAGTTCTAGATTCCCCCATGAGTGGAAACGTCCTCTCTGCATCTAGAAACTTAGAAACATAGAAAATAGGGGCAGTAGTAGGCCATTCGGCCCTTCGAGCCTGCACCGCCATTCAATATGATCATGGCTGATCCTCTATCTCAACACCATATTTCCGCTTTCTTCCCATACACCTTGATGCCTTTTGTGTCGAGAAATCTATCTATCTCCCTCTTAAATATATTCAGTGACTTGACCTCCACAGCCTTCTGTGGTAGAGAATTCCACAGGTTCACCACCCTCTGAGTGAAAACATTTCTCCTCATCTCAGTCCTAAATTTCCAATCCTGTATCCTGAGACTGTGACCCCTTGTTCTAGACTTCCCAGCCAGGGGAAATATCCTCCCCCCATCCAGTCTATCCAACCCAGTCCAATTTTATATGTTTCAATGAGATCCCCTCTCATTCTTCTGAACTCTAGTGAATACAGGCCTAGTCGACCCAATCTCTCCTTATACAACAGTTCTTGGATTGGGACGAGTTGGATTGTCGTAAAAACCCAACTGGTTCACCAATGCCCTTAAGGGAAGTAAACACCTTCCTTACCCGATCTGGCTTATATGTGATTCCAGTCCCACGTTAACATGGTTGACTCATATCTGCCCTCCAGCCACTCAGTTATATCACCACAGGGCGACTAGGGATAGGCAATAAATGCCGGCGATGCCCATATCCTGAGAATGAATAAGAATAGATTGGAGAGTGACAAGGAAAGAACTTAGCTTGACTTGTTCTGTGGATCGCTATATAACATTACGGTGTTGGCATGGCAATGCAGCACTATGGGACGTGCAGGAACGAGTTGACAGTGAACAGGCAGGCTGCAGTCTGAATGCTGTCACTCTATACAGGAAGAGAGGGCCAGCAGTTCTTTATTTGGAAGGTATTATTGGAGGGGGTGGCGAAGTTTAATTGGGGAGATCTTGGTACAACGACTGCCCCAATCTCATACAGGGGTCAACAGCTGTGTCTATGTTTACTGACCGTGTGTTCACAACCACAGGCTGTGGCTCAATATCAGGAGCGCATTGGATACAGCAACAGCTATGGGCCCCAACAACATCCCAGCTGTCGGGCTGAAAACTTATGCTCCAGACCTAGCCGCGTCTCTAGCTGAGCTGTTCCAGCACAGCTACAGCACTAGCCTCTACCCGACAATGTGGAAAACTGCCCAGGTATTTCCTGTCCACAAAAACAGGACAAATCTAATCCAGCTAATTACAACCCCCATCGGTCTACTCTCTCAATCATCAGCAAAGTGATGGAAGGTGTCGTCGACAATGCTATCAAGTGGCACTTATTTACCAATAACCTGCTCAGTGATGCTCAATTTGGGTTCGCTGCAGGAGTTCCTCAGGGCAGTGTCCTAGGCCCAACCATCTTCAGCTGCTTCATCAATGACCTTCCCTCCATCAAAAGGTCAGAAGTGGGGATGTTCGCTGATGATTGCACAGTGTTCAGTTCCATTCGCAACTCCTCAGATAATGAAGCAGTATCCTAATCTGAGGAAGGGCATTCTTGCTCTTGAGGGAGTGCAGCGAAGGTTCACCAGACTGATTCCCGGGATGGCAGGACTGACATATCAAGAAAGACTGGATCAACTAGGCTTATATTCACTGGAATTTAGAAGAATGAGAGAGGATCTCATAAAAACATATAAAATTCTGACGGGACTGGACAGGTTAGATGCAGGAAGAAAGTTCCAGATGTTGGGGAAGTCCAGAACCAGGGGTTACAGTCTAAGGATAAGGACTAAGCCATTTAGGACCGAGATGAGGAGAAACTTCTTCACTCAGAGAGTGGTGAACCTGTGGAATTCTCTACCACAGAAAGTTGTTGAGGCCAGTTCGTTAGATATATTCAAGAGGGAGTTAGATGTGGCCCTTACAGCTAAAGGGATCAAGGGGTACGGAGGGAAAGCATGAAAGGGGTACTGAGGTGAATGATCAGCCATGATCTTATTGAATGGTGGTGCAGCTTGAAGGGCCGAATGGCCTACCCCTGCACCTATTTTCTATGTTTCTATGTTTCTATGCAGCAAGACCTGGACAACATTCAGGCCTGGGCTGATAAATGGCAAGTAACATTCGCGCCACACAAATGCCAGGCAATGACTATCTCCAACAAGCGAGAGTCTAACCACCGCCCCTTGACAATCAATGCCATTACCATCGCCGAATCCCCCACCATCATCATCCTGGGGGGTCACCATTGACCAGAAACTTAACTGGACCAGCCACATAAATACTGAGGCAACAAGAGCAGGTCAGAGTCTGGGTATCCTGCGGTGAGTGTCTCACCTCCTGACTCCCCAAAGCCTTCCCACCATCTACAAGCCACAAGTCAGGAGTGTGATGGATGAGTGCCGCTCCATCACAACTGAAGAAGCTCGACACCATCCAGGACAAAGCAGCCCACTTAATTGTCACCTCATCCACCACCTTCAACATTCACTCCCTCCACCATCGGCGCACCGTGGCTGCAGTGTGTACCATCTACAAGATGCACTGCAGCAACTCGCCAAGGCTTCTTCAGCAGCACCTCCCAAACCCGTGACCTTTACCACCTAGAGGGACAAGGGCAGCAGGCGCATGGGAACACCACCACCTGCAAGTTCCCCTCCCAGTCACACACTATCCTGACTTGGAAATATATCGGCCGTTCCTTCATCGTCGCTGGATCAAGATCCTGGAAGTCCCTCCCTAACAGCACTGTGGGAGCACCTTCACCACACGGACTGCAGCGGTTCAAGAAGGCGGCTCGCCACCAGCTTCTCAAGGGGCAATTAGGGATGGGCAATAAATGCCCGGCCTTGCCAGCGACGCCCACATCCCAGGAACTAATAAAATAAAAGATGCTGACAACTCCCTGAGTAAAAAAATGTCCCCTCATCTCTCATCTCGATCTTATGTTGACGATTTTAAATCTATAACCTCTGGTTATTGACCCACTTGCCATAGGGAATAATTTCACTCTATCTAATTGATCAAAATCCAATCATCATTTATAAAACCTCTATTAGGTCACCTCTTAACCTTCTCCATTAACAGCCCTAACTTTTCCAACTTCTCCTCATAACTGAAATCCCTCATCCCTGGCAACATCCTGGTAAACCTCATCTGCACTCTTTCTAAGGCCTTTACATCTTTTCTGAAGTGTGGTGCCCAGAATTGTCCGCAATACTCCAGCTGAGGCTGAACCAGTGGCGTATAAAGTTCTAACATGATCTCTTTGCTTTTATATTCTATTCCTCTATTTATAAACACAAGTAACCTATATGCCTTTTAACCACCTTATCAACTTGCCCTACCACCTTTCAGGATTTGTGTATATGGACACCAAGGTCTCTCTGCTCATCTACACTTTTCAAAATCATACCGTCCGGAGAGATTCAACCAAGCTGAGGGAGGGGAGAGAAACAGAAAGAAAGAGAGGGACAGAAAGGCAGAGAAAGACAGACAGAGAGAGACAGGGAGCCACACAAAGAGAGACAGAGAGAGAGAGAGAGAGAGAGGCAGGCAGAGAGAGAGAGACAGAGAGAGATAGAAAGAGACAGAAAGAGAAACACAGACAAAAAGGGAGAGGCAAAGATAGAGAGAGAGACACACAGAGAGGGTTAGAGAAAGGCAGAAAGAGAGACAGAGGGAAACAGAGAGGGGAACAGAGAGAGAGACAGACAGGCAGAGAGAAGAAGGAGAAGACAGACAGACAGAGGGAGAGAGATAGCCAGAGAGAGAAAAAGAAAGGGGAACAGAGAGAATGAAACTGAGAGAAAACGATGAGAGTGAGAGAGACTGACAGATAAACTAAGAGAGAGAGAGAGATAAGGAGAAAAAAATAAGAAACAGTCAACATAGGACAGGAGGAGGCCATTCAATGAGATCATGGCTGATCTGTATCTTAACTCCATTTTCCTAAATTTGATCCAATCTCTTGATACCTTTACCCAAGAAAAATCTAGCGATCTTAATCTAGAAAATGTCAATTGTTCCACCCCCCACTTCCCAGCACCACACCCCCCCTCCCCTCCCACTCCCCCCCCCACCCCCAGGTTTTGGGATAAAAATTCCACATTTCCACTCCTGTTTCTGTAAAAGCAGAGAGATAAAGAGAAAAAAAAGTAGAAGCATGAGAGAGATTGAGAGAAACAGACAGTGAGAGACCGAAGTAACAGGAGAGAGGAAAAGAGAAAATATGCGTGACAGTAGAGCGAGACGGGGAGCTGATTGACTGGTTGTCAAGGGACACACATCATCAGTGTGGTTCGCTAGCACATTTAATGTGCAAATTCTTACTGCTGTTCAGTTTAATTACATCCTTGCACCCCTGGTACAGCTATTAAATTCACAATATAACATCCTCTCGCTAATACTCGATTTAGAAACCTATAGAAACATAAAACATGGAAATTTACAGCACAGAAGGAGGCCATTTCGGGCCATCATGTCCGCGCCGGCCGACAAAGAGCTGCACGGCCCTCAGTCAGCAGCCCTGAAGATTACATATAAACCTATGAACAATGAACAATGGCGGAAAGGTAAAGAGCACCCAGCCCAACCAGTCCGCCTCACACAACTGCGACACCCCTTGCACCGAAACATTCTACACTCCACCCCAACCGGAGCCATGTGATCTCTGGGAGAGGCAAAAACCAGATAAAAACCCAGGCCAATTGGGGGAAAAAAATCTGGGAAAATTCCTCTCCGACCCATCTAGTCAAGGAGATCACCCTGGCCGTATTCGATTCCCTGCAGTACTTACCATCATATCATCGTATCTTTATTGTCATCACAAAGATGTACACAGGTTTAATACAGAGTAAAGCTCCCTCTACATTGTCCCATCAAACACTCCCAGGGCAGGTACAGCACGGGTTAGATACAGAGTAAAGCTCCCTCTACACTGCCCCATCAAACACTCCCAGGGCAGGTACAGCACGGATTAGATACAGAGTAAAGCTCCCTCTACACTGCCCCATCAAACACTCCCAGGGCAGGTATAGCACGGGTTAGATATAGAATAAAGCTCCCTCTTTGTTTGCCATCTGATAGCTGATTTAACTGTTAACTGTTTCTCCTATCCCTTTCTCTCTGTTATTCCAGTCTCTGTGCTTGTCACTTTAATGAGCTTTCCTCTCTTGTTCCCATGGAGCTCCAAATAAACTGGTCTCCGAGCTCGTTCTGAAGAGAATGTTGCCAGGACTGGAGAATTTTAGCGATGAGGAAAGATTGGATAGGTTGGTGTTGTTTTGCTTGGAACAGAGGAGGCTGAGGGGAGACCTTATTGAGGTGTATAAAATTATGAGGGGCCTAGATAGAGTGGATAGGAAGGATCTATTTCCCTTAGCAGAGGGGTCAACAACCAGGGGGCATAGATTTCAAATAGTTGGTGGAAAATTTAGAGAGGAGTTGAGAAATTCTTCACCCAGAGGGTGGTGGGGGTCTGGAACTCACTGCCTGAGAGGATGGTAGAGGCAGAAGCCCTCATCACATTTAAAAAGTACCTGGATATGCACTTGAAGTGCCGTAACCCACAGGGCTACAGACCAAGAGCTGGAAAGTGGGATTAGGCTGTCTAGCTCTTTGTTGGCCGGCGTGGACATGACGGGCCGAAATGGCCTCTTTCCATGCTGTAAATTTCTCTGATTCATCTCACAAAACTACCCTCCTCCTCTAACGTATTTTGCCTCAGGACCTCACAACTTGTGAGGGTGGGATTTGAACTCGTGGCCTCCGAGTTGCTGGTGAAGAGTAGGAGAGACGTAAAAACAGAAAATGCCGTAAATCTCAGCGGGTCAGGCAGCATCTGTGGAGAGAGAGAGAGATTTAACGTTTCGGGTCTGAGACCCTTCATCAGAACTATGTCGCCTTCCGCCTTTCTTCCCTCCGGCAATCTACAGGCTGATTTAAAACCAGCAAATCACAGAGTCATCTCATCTTCTTGATCTGTAGGGTTCTTGCATATTGGTAGCTGACCACTAGATGGTGCATCTAATGGGAGTAAGGACTTTGTGCCAATTATACCCCAAGGTCTCACTATGTTATTCTTTCTCGGGAATGTCCCAGAGATTCCAGAAAGTAAAAGGTAGCTCGTTATTACCACAGCAATAAGTTTATTCGGACACAGCACTTCTTTCATGCCTTTTTTTTTTACAAACCCCGCCCTCTTTTCTCTCATTCTCAGGGCACCTGGTGATGATTCCACCATTCACGCCCCATCTAGACTCATCTTTCGTTTCCTAACTTGTGCCATTGCTATCTCATTTTGTCTCTCTAATCTCTCCTGTCTTCCACCCTTTCACAGACCTTCCCCTTTTGTTCTTTCCTCCCCTCCCCCTTTCCCTGCCCTTGCACTTCCTGAAGAACCTGTTACATCTCAAACTTTTCCAGTTCTGACCAAGGGTCCCAGACCCGAAACATTAACTCTGTTTCTCTCTCCTCAGATGCTGCCTGACCCGCTGAGATTTACAGCATTTTCCCGTTTTTACTTCTCTCCTACTCTTCGCCAGCAACTCGGAGGCCATCAGTTCAAATCCCACCCTCTCAAGTTGTGAAATTGAATTCAATAAATCTGTCGGCTTGTTGTTAAAAAACCCAAGCAGTTCACCACTGTCCTTCAGGGAAGGGAATGTGTCGCACTTAACCAACTTGGCCTAAAGAATCATAGAATGGTTACAGCACAGAAGGAGGCCATTCGGCCCGTCGAGCATGTGCCGGCTCTCTGCAAGAGCACCTCAGCTAGTCCCACTCTCCCATCTCTTTCCCCATAGCTCTTAAAATTTGTTTTCCTTCAGGTACTTATCCAAATACCTTTTGAAAGCCACGATTGAACCTGCCTCCACCTCTCTTTCAGGCCGTGCATTCCTGATCCTAACCACTCGCTGCGTAAAAAGGTTTTCTTATGTCGTCTTTGGTTCTTCTGCCAATCGCCTTAAATCTGTGTCCTCTGGTTCCCGACCCTTCCGCCAATGGGAGCAGCTTCTCTTCATCTACTTATCTACTCTATCTAGACCCCTCATGATTTTGAAAACCTCTATCAAATCTGCTCTCAACCCTCTCTGCTCCAAGGAGAACAAACCCAGCTTCTCCAGTCTATCCATAGAACTGAAGTCTCTCATGCCTGGAACCATTCTTGTAAATCTTTTCTCAAACCTCTCTGAGGCCTTCACATCCTTCCTAAAGTGCGGTGCCCAGAATTGGATACAATACTCCAGTTGAGGCCGAACCAATGTTTTATACAGGTTCATCATAAAATTCACATGTGACTCTACTCCCACATTATGTGGTTGTCTCTTAATGCCCTCGGACCTAGGAATGGGCATTTAATGCAGCCTTGCCCACATCTCCAGAACAAATGACAATGTTCCTTTGATGGTGTCCTGTATACAGGCCTCAGTCTTGCACCTCTACTCCTTGATAAAGTGAAACGCATTCCCGGTATTCTAACTCCCAGTCCACACATTGTTCATACCTCCCAGCTGTCTTTGAAAGAACGTACAGCACAGAAACAGGCCACTCAACCCAACTGGTCCGTGCCGCCATTTATGCTCCCCATAAGTCTCCTCCCCCCATCTTCCTCTCACCCTATCAACAGATCCTTCTATTCCTTTCTTCCTCGTGTGTTTGTCTAGCCTTTCCCATCCATGTAATAAGCATCAACTACAGGGAAGGAGGGGACTTGAGGGGAAATGTTTTCACCCAGAGGGTGGTGGGGCCTGGAACTCACTGCCTGAAAGGGTGGTAGAGGCAGAAAGTACATGGATGTGCACTGGAAGTGCCATAACCTACAGAGCTACGGACCAAGAGCTGGAAAGTGGGATTAGGCTGGGTAGCTCTAGATTGGCCGGCGCGGACACGATGGGCCGAAATGGCCTCCTTCCGTGCTGTAAATTTCTATGATTCTCCATGTGTTCGCAAGTGCTGCATCCTAACCATTCTCTGGGTAAATAGGTTTCTCATGAAATATTTATTCAATTTATTAATGACTGTCTTATATATATATATATATATATATAGTTCCTAGTTTGGCCACCCACCCCCCATCCCCACAACACAAGTGGAAACATCTTCTCCATGTCTACCTTATAGAACTCTCTTCATAATCTTAAAGACATCTATCAGATCACCTCTCAGTCTTTTCTGTTCTGGAGAAAGGAGCCTCAGCTTATTCAGACTGTCCTGATGGCTGCCAGTCGGAGTGGACATGTGGCTATCATGTATGTACGCTTGGGGTTACTAGCCACCAGGTGGCACCACTGTCGGAGGTCATTGGGCTGTACGCACGTGTGTGCGGCCCAGGTGTAAAAGGCAAGCCATCAGGTAATGTTTTCACTTTGGGCCCTAATAAAGCAGAGCCAGGTTTATACCTGTGTTAGTTCACAGTATTCAGTCTATCGAGTTATTACATACATAACGGTGTGAAAGGAGATTGTAGACGAGTATGAAAGCAGTGGACTGCCTGCTCCAGTGTGGTTTATTCACTGGTCCACTGGGAAACCGATGTCACATGGGACAAAACACACTATCACAGACTCAGCCCCTTAGTGCCTGACCTTAATGGAGGTCAGGACCTCCGACCTGATCTAGCCTCAGTTATGTGGGCTGCAGAGTTGGCTGTAGAAACCCCCACACAATTACTTCCATATGTAAGCGACTGGTTCTTAAACACAAAGAAGCGGATCAGCATTCCCTGTGGCTGAGGAGGTCAAAGCACCATTGTGTGGCGTTTGACAGGAAAGGGCCCAAGTTTTAATCCCCGGTTAGCGCTGAGTTACCTGACCTCAGCCAGTGTCGCATAATGAGGGGGCACTGCAATTAGTCATAGCGCCTTTAGGCTAAACCACTTAAACTCTGCTGACCGTACCTAATCCCACACCAGATCCAGCTCACCCATTACCCTGGTGCTCACTGACCTACACTGGCTCCCGGTCTCCCAGTGCAGCAAATTCCAAGTTCCCACCTTCGTATTTAAATCTCTTCGTGGCCCGCACCGCCCCATCTCTGGAAGCTCCTTCAGCAATCAAGTGCCTGCCTGAAATCTTTATTCCTCTGACTCTGGCCTCTTGTGGTATCCCCCAATCCCTTCAACCCACTGATGGCAGCAGTGCCTTCAACCATCTCTCTGAGATTCCCTCCTCAAAGCTCTCTGTCTTTCAATCTCCCTCTCCTCCTTTAAGATGCTCCTTAAAGAGTTTGGAAGACAGAGGAAACAAAGGCTAGAAAATAGAGAACAAGGGAGTTTGGCAGTGCTAAATGGTACATACTTTAATGCAAGGAGTCTAGGATATAATGTACTGACATGGATAGAGAACTGGGTTGGCAGACAGGAAGCAGAGAGTCGGGATAAATGGGTCCTTTTCAGAATGGCGGGCAGTGACTAGTGGGGTGCCGCAGGGCTCAGTGCTGGGACCCCAGCTCTTTACAATATACATTAACGATTTGGATGAAGGAATTGAGTGTAATATCTTCAAGTTTGCAGATGGCACTAAACTGGGTGGTGGTGTGAGCTGTGAGGGGGATGCTAAGAGGCTGCAGGGTGACTTGGATAGGTTAGGTGAGTGGGCAAATACATGGCAGATGCAGTATAATGTGGATAAATGTGAGGTTATCCATTTTGGGGGCAAAAACACGAAGGCAGAATATTATTTGAATGGTGGCAGATTAGGAAAAGGGGAGGTGCAACAAGACCTGAGTGTCATGGTTCATCAGTCATTGAATGTTGGCATGCAGGTACAGCAGGTGGTGAAGAAGGCAAATGATATGTTGGCCTTCATAGCTAGGGGATTTGAGTATAGGAGCAGGGAGGTCTTACTGCAGTTGTACAGGGCCTTAGTGAGGCCTCACCTGGAATATTGTGTTCAGTTTTGGTCTCCTAATCTGAGGAAGGACGTTCTTGTTATTGAGGGAGTGCAGCGAAGATTCACCAGACTAATTCCAGGGATGGCTGGACTGTCAGATGAGGAGAGATTGGATCAACTGGGCCTTTATTCACTGGAATTTAGAAGGATGAGAGGGGATCTCATAGAAATATATAAGATTCTGATGGGACTGGACAAGTTAGATGCAGGAAGAATGTTCCCGATGTTGGGGAAGTCCAGAACCAGGGGACATTGTCTTAGGATAAAGGGTAGGCCATTTAGGACTGAGATGAGGAGAGACTTCTTCACTCAGAGAGTTGTTAACCTGTGGAATTCCCTGCTGCAGAGAGTTGTTGATGCCAGTTCATTGGATATATTCAAGAGGGAGTTAGATATGGCCCTTACGGCTAAGGGGATCAAGGGGTATGGAGAGAAAGCAGGAAAGGGGTACTGAGGTGAATGATCAGCCATGATCTTATTGAATGACGGTGCAGGCTCGAAGGGTCGAATGGCCTACTCCTGCACCTATTTTCTACGTTTCTATAAAGCAGATAAGCTGAGGGAGCAGATAGACATGGGAGATTATGATATTGTAGCCATTACTGAGACATGGCTGAAAGAAGGGTAGGAATGGCAGCTCAACATTTTTGTTACAGGGTTTTCAGGTGAGATAGAAAGGGGTTAAAAAAGGTGGGAGGGGTTTGCAGTATTGATTAAAGAAACAATTACAGCTATGAGGAGAACACAAGGACACAAAAAATAGGAGCAGGAGTAGGCCATACGGCCCTTCGAGCCTGCTCCGCCATTTAATAAGATCATGGCTGATCTGATCATGGACTCAGCTCCACTGCCCTGCCCGCTCCCCATAACCCATCACCTCCAGGCCAGATCCAAGACCGTCCCATCCTCTGTCGTCGAACTACAGTATGTGGACGGCGCTTGCGTCTGCGCACATTCAGAAACTGAACTTCAAGTCATCATCAACATCTTCACCGAGGTGTATGAAAACATGGGCCTTACACTGAACATCTGTAAGACAAAGATCCTCCAGCAACCTGACCCCGCCACACAGCACTGCCCCCTGGTCATCAAGATCCACAGCGTGGTCTTGGACAACGTGGACCATTTTACATACCTCGGGAGCATATTATCAGCAAGGTCATACATCGACAACGAGGTTCAACACCGCCTCCAGTGAGCCAGTGCAGCCTTCGGCCGCCTGAGGAAGAGAGTGTTCGAAGATCAGCCCCTCAAATCTGGCACCAAGCTTATCGTCTGCAGGTCTGTAGTGATACCCGCCCTCCCGTATGGCTCAGAGACGTGGACCATATACAGTAGACACCTCAAATCGCTGGAGAAATAACACCAATGATGCCTCCGCAAGATCCTGCAAATCCCCTGGGAGGACAGACGCACCAATGTCAGTGTTCTCGCTCAGGCCAACATCCCCAGCATCGAAGCACTGACCGCACTCGACCAGCTCCGCTGGGCGGGCCACATTGTCTGCATGCCTGACACAAGACTCCAAAAGCAAGCGCTCTACTCGGAAATCCTACACGGCAGGCGAGCCCCAGGTGGGCAGAGGAAATGTTTCAAGCGTACCCTGAAAGCCTCCTTGATAAAGTGCAACATCCCCACCAACACCTGGGAGTCCCTGGCCAAAGACCGCCCTAAATGGAGGAAGAGCATCTGGGAGAGCGCTGAGCACCTCGAGTCTCATCGCCGAGAGCATGCAGGAAACCAAGCACAGGCAGCGGAAGGAGCGTGCGGCAAACCAGACTCCCCACCCACCCTGTCTGTCCCATCTGTGACAGAGACTGTAATTCCCGTATTGGACTGTTCAGTCACCTAAGAACTCACTTTTGAAGTGGAAGCAAGTCTTCCTCGATTTCGAGGGACTGCCTATGATGATTCCCTTATCGCTCAAAAATCTGTCTATCTCCGTCTTAAATATATTCAATGACCCAGCCTCCACAGCTCTCTGAGGCAGAGAATTCCGCAGATTTACAACCCTCTGAGAGAAGAAATTCCTCCTCATCTCAGTTCCAAATGGGTGGCCCCTTATTCTGAGACTATGCTCCCTAGCTTTAATTTCCCCCATGAGTGGAAATAGCCTCTCTGCATCCATCTTGCCAAGCCCTCTCATTATCTTATATGTTTCAATAAGATCACCTTTCATTCTTCTGAATTCCAATGAATATAGGCCCAATCTACTCAACCTATCTTCATAAGATATGTTAGAAGGATCGTCTAATAAGGCTATATGGGTTGAACCAAAAATCAAAAAAGGGGAGTGTACTATAGACCCCCAAACAGCCCAAGGGAGACAGAAGAGCAAATTTGTAGGTAAATTTCTGACAAGTGCAAAAACCATAGGGCAGCAATAGTGGGAGATTTCATATACCCTAATATTAACTGGGATACTATCAGTAAAATAGATAGAGGGCACATAATTCCTAAATTGCATGTTGGAGAACTTTTTTAGCCAATACGTAGCAATCCCTACGTATTGGAATTAGTTTTCGGGATCGGCCATTTAGAACTGAGATGAGGAGAAATTTCTTCACTCAGAGGGTGGTGAATCTTTGGAATTATCTATCCCAGAGGGCTGTGGATCCTCAGTCTTTGAGTATATTCAAGATGGAGATCAATAGATTTTTGGATATTAAGGAAATCAAGGGATATGGAGATAATGCAAGAAAGTGGAGTTGAGGTCGAAGATCAGCTGTGATCTTATTGAATGGTGGAGCATGTTCGAGGGGCCGAATGGCCTACTCCTGCTCCTAATTTTTTCTTCTTATGAATGAAGCTGGGCAGGTGGAAGGAGTATCAGTGGGAGAGTATTTTGTGGTAGTGATCATAATTCAGCTAGTTTTAGCATAATTATGGATAAGGACAAAAAAAAAACAGGAATAAGGATTCTAAATTTGGGTCCTGGGCAATATTTATCCCTCAATCAACATAACAAAAACCATTTATCCGGTCATTATCACATTGCTATTTGTGGGAGCTTGCTGTGCGCAAATTGGCTGCCGCATTTACTACATTCAAAAGCACTTCATTGGCTGTAAAGCGCTTTGAGACGTCTGGTGGTCGTGAAAGGCGCTATATAATTGCAAGTCTTTCTTTCTTTCTAAATTAGGGAAAGGCCAATTATACTTGGCTGAGAGGTGATTTAGTAAAAATGGACTGGTAACAATTACTTGACGATAAATCAGTGCCGGAGCAGTGGGAGGCATTCGAGAGGGAGGTACATGGAGTACATGGAGTGCTGGGACCACAACTGTTTACAATATACATAGATGACCTGGAAAAGAGGACAGAGTGTAGTGTAACAAAATTTGCAGATGACACAAAGATTAGTGGGAAAGCGGGTTGTGTAGAAGACACAGAGAGGCTGCAAAGAGATTTAAATAGGTTAAGCGAATGGACTAAGGTTTGGCAGATGGAATACAATGTCAGAAAATGTGAGGTCATCCACCTTGGAAAAAAAAACAGTAAAAGAGAATATTATTTGAATGGGGAGAAATTACAACATGCTGCAGTGCAGAGCGACCTGGGGGTCCTTGTGCATGAATCCCAAAAAGTTAGTTTGTAGGTGCAGCAGGTAATCAGGAAGGCGAATGGAATGTTGGCCTTCATTGCGAGAGGGCTGGAGTACAAAAGCAGGGAGGTCCTTCTGCAACTGTACAGGGTATTGGTGAGGCCGCACCTGGAGCACTGCGTGCAGTTTTGGTCACCTTACCTAAGGAAGGATATACTAGCTTTGGAGGGGCTACAGAGACGATTCACTAGGCTGATTCCGGAGATGAGGGGGTTACCTTATGATGATAGATTGAGTAGACTGGGTCTTTACTCATTGGAGTTCAGAAGGATGAGGGATGATCTTATAGAAACATTTAAAATAATGAAAGGGATAGACAAGATAGAGGCAGAGAGGTTGTTTCCACTGGTCGGGAGACTAGAACTAGGGGGCACAGCCTCAAAATACGGGGAAGCCAATTTAAAACCGAGTTGAGAAGGAATTTCTTCTCCCAGAGGGTTGTGAATCTGTGGAATTTTCTGCCCAAGGAAGCAGTTGAGGCTAGCTCATTGAATGTATTCAAATCACAGATAGATAGATTTTTAACCAATAAGGGAATTAAGGGTTACGGGGAGCTGAGTCCACGGCCAGATCAGCCATGATCTTGTTGAGTGGCGGAGCAGGCTCGAGGGGCTAGATGGCCTACTCCTGTTCCTAATTTTTATGTTCTTATGTTCTTATGTTCTTATGTACACTGGATTGACATTACTCTAGACTGACATTACCCTGGATTGACATTACTCTGGATTAACATTACACTGGATTGACATTACACTGGATTGAGATTACACTGGATTGACATTACTCTGGATTAACATTACTCTGGATTAACATTACTCTGGATTGACATTACACTGGATTGACATTATGCTGGATTGACATTACTCTGGATTGACATTACTCTGGATTGACATTACACTGGATTGACATTATGCTGGATTGACATTACTCTGGATTGACATTACACTGGATTAACATTACTCTAGATTAACTTTGCCCTGGATTAACATTAATCTGGATTGATGTTACACTGGATTGACATTACTCTGGATTAACATTATCCTGGATTGATATTACACTGGATTGACATTACACTGGATTGACATTACTCTGGATTGACATTACTCTGGATTAACATTACCCTGGATTGACATTACACTGGATTGACATTACACTGGATTGGCATTACTCTGGATTGACATTACTCTGAATTAACATTACTCTAGATTAACATTACTCTGGATTAATATTACACTGGATTGGCATTACTCTGGATTGACATTACTGTGGATTAACATTACTCTGGATTGACATTACACTGGATTAACATTACTCTGGATTAACATTACTCTAGATTGACATTACACTGGATTGACATTACTCTGGATTAGTATTACCCTGGATCGACATTATTCTGGATTGACATTACTCTGGATTAACATTACACTGGATTGACATTACTCTGGATTGACATTACTCTGGATTAACATTACTCTGGATTGACATTACACTAGATTAACATTACTCTGGATTGACATTACACTGGGTTGACATTACTCTGGATTGACATTACTCTAGATTAACATTACTCTGGATTGACATTACTCTGTATTGTCATTGCTCTAGATTAACATTACTCTGGATTAACATTACACTGGATTGACATTACTCTGAATTGACATTACTTTGGATTACCATTACTCTGGATTGACATTACTCTGGATTATCATTGCTCTAGATTAACATTGCCCTGGATTAACATTGTCCTGGCTGTTCACTAGGTTGATTCTGGATATGAGAGGGTTGTGATCTATGGAGACTGGGTCATCGAATATATTGTGTATGCAATAACTCAATAGACTGAATATTGCCAACTCCAAACAGGTACAAACCTGGCTCTACTTTATTAGAGCCCAAAGTGATTACATTACAAGATGGCTGGCCTTTTATACCTGGGCCGCACACATGTATGCACAGCCCACTGACCTCCGACAGTGGCGCGCGCCACCTGGTGGCTAGTAAACCCAAGCATACATACATGATAGTAAATAAGGGTGATAATTTCGCAGACAACACTCCGGGCAGCCAGTGAGGCTTGGATAGGGTGAGTGTGGGGTGATGGAGATGGCGGGACGTCGAGTGGGGGATGACCATGCAGGGACGGTTAAAACATTATAGAACTGCGGGTCTTTCTTTAACAAGCGGAAAACAAAAGGGAACCTGACACAAACAGAATTAAAAGTGCGCACCACAAAATCACAGCAGCAGTACTGTGAGAGCCTTGCTTTAAGTAGCGCAAAACAGGTTTGTTAGCTTGAGAGCCAGAGCCAATCAGCATCCAGCATGAACTTTGGTGGTGTCAATTATTATTTAATTAACTTTGCATAAAATGCTCCTGATTATGAAAATGAGGGGATTTTGTTTCTCGCTGACCCTCAGTTGCCAATTCTTTTGATTTACAAAGGCAAACCGTTTAACCATCTGTTCTCTGCGCTCCATCAAAGCAATGCAGAGAGCGAGGGGAGAGGGGGAGAAATGGCCAGCAGTGAGTTATATTTTTCTCTCACTCTTTCTCTCCACCAACACCCCAGAGATGTTGAGCAGAAAGAAATGGATGTTGCGCGACTGATTGGCCTCCTGCTCCTTCCACGTGACCCTCGCTAGCGTCTTGAAGTCTGGATCCCTCTTTAGAATCCATTTGATGGGATTGACATTTCTGGATAGAAGGAAGCGGAGAGGTGGAAAACCAGGACTTGCCAAACCCGGATCGGGATTCATCGAGCGATTGCGATGGGAGGTGAAGGGTCGTGGGGAGGATATAACTTCCCAGGCAGTGTCCATCATCTTCAGTTTTTAATGTATCTCCCTTCTCCAAGCTTCTCCGTAAACTTGAGCTCATCCAAATCTCAGCTGCCTGTATCCTGACTCGCACCGAGTCCCGTTCGCCTCTCACCCCTGTGCTCGCTGACCTACATTGGCTCCCGGTCCGGCAACGTCTCGATTTTAAAATTCGAAACCTTGTGTTCAAATCCCTCCATGTCCTCGCCTCCACTATCCATGTAATCTCTTTCAGCCCTTCGAGCTCTCTGCCCTCCTCCAAATCTGACCTCTCGTGTATCGCTGATTTTCATCGCTGCACCATTGGTGGCCATGCCTTCAGCTCTGGAGTTCCCTCCCTAAACCTCCCCGCCTCTCTCTCCTCTTTTAAGACACTCCTTAAAACCTACCTCTTTGACCAAGCCCTTTCCGAATATCACCTTAAATTGTTTCGTGACATTTTTTTCCTGCTAATGCTCCTGTGAAGCAGCTTAGGCCATTATAGTATGCTAAAGATGCTTTATAAATACAAGTTGTTGTCATTGAAAGTGCAGAGTCTGTGCTAAAGGAACTTGAATTTATATAGCGCCTTTCACGACCTCAGGAGGTCCCAAAGTGCTTTACAGCCAATGAAGTACTATTCAAACTGTACTCACTGTTGGCAATTTGCGCACAGCAAGCTTCCACAAATACCAATGCGATAATGACCAGATAACCTGACCTTTTTGTGATGTTGGTTGAGGGATGAATATTGGCCAGGATACCAGGGAGAACTCCCCTACTCTTTTTCCAATAGAGGATTTGAGTATAGAAACATAGAAACATAGATAATAGGATCAGGAGTAGGACATTCGGCCCTTCTAGCCTGCACCGTCATTATATAGGAGCAGGGAGGTCTTACTGCAGTTGTACAGGGACTTGGTGAGGCCACACCTTGAGTATTGTGTACAGTTTTGGTCTCCTAATCTCAGGAAGGACATTCTTGCTATTGAGGGAGTGCAGCGAAGGTTCACCAGACTGATTCCCGGGATGGCAGGACTGACATATGAAGAAAGACTGGATCCACTAGGCTTATATTCACTGGAATTTAGAAGAATGAGAGGGGATCTCATAGAAACATATAAAATTCTGACAGGGTTGAACAGGTTAGATGCAGGAAGAATGTTCCGATGTTGGGGAAGTCCAGAACCAGGGAACACAGTCTAAGGATAAAGGGTAAGCCATTTAGGACCGAGATGAGGAGAAACTTCTTCACTCAGAGAATTGTGAACCTGTGGAATTCTCTACCACAGAAAGTTGTTGAAGCCAGTTCGTTAGATATATTGAAAAGGGAGTTAGATGTGGTGTGAAAGAAAGGACAGTGACTACACCTCAAAAGTACTTCATTGGCCGTAAAGCGCATTTGGGACATCGTGAGGATGTGAGAGCCACTGTAGAAATTAACATCCCCTCTTTTTGAATCTGTCATTTGAGCGTTACTTCTTAATAAGGTGGCACCAGGTGGGGGGAGGGGGTTGGATTGTGGGATGAGGATGAAGGATAAAATGGATGGGGTGAGGTGGAAGGGGATCATAGAATCATAGAAATTTATGGCACAGAAGAAGGCCATTTCGGCCAATTGTGTTCGTGCTGGCCGAAAGAGAGACTACCCAGCCTAATCCCACTTTCCAGCTCTTGGTCCATAGCCCTGAAGGTTACGTCACTTCAAGTTCACATCCAAGTACTTTTTAAATGTGATGAGGGTTTCTGCCTCTACCACCCTTTCAGGCAGTGAGTTCCAGACTCCCACCACCCTCTGGGTGCAAAAGGTTCCCCTAAATCCCCCTCTAATTCTTCCACCAATTACTTTAAATCTATGCCTCCTAGTTATTGACCTCTCTGCTAAGGGAAACAGGTCCTTCCTATTCACTCTATCCAGGCCTCTCATCATTTTACACACCTCAATAGGGTCTCCCCTCAGCCTCCTCTGTTCCAAAGAAAACAGACCCAACATCTCCAATCTTTCCTCATAGCTAAAATTCTCCAGTCCAGGCAACATCCTCGTAAATCTCCTCTTAACCCACTCTAGTGCAATCACATCCTTCCTGTAATGTGGTGACTTGAACTGCAAGCAGTTGGAATGGGGTGATGGGACCAGGAAGACTGCAGAGAAGGAGAGTATTCGCGGATTAAAGAGGAAGCTGGACAGATATTGCGTGGAGAAAATGGTTGAGGAACATGAGAGATACAGAGGGACGAAGCGATAGTGCTGAATTGGGAGCCCATGTTATACCTCGACCGATTTTATTCTCCATTGTCTTTAGATGGAGTAAATAGTTAGACATTGTTTGCAGTGGCAGGAGGGTCAGTAACCAGAGGACACAGGTTTAAGGTAATTGTAACCAGGGGGGGGGATGAGGAGAATTTTCTTACGCAGTGAGTTGTTGTGATCTGGAACGCGCTGCCTGAAAGGGCGGTGGGAGCAGATTCAATAATAACTTCCAAATGGGAATTGGATAAATACTTGAAATGGAAAAGATTGTGCAGGGCTGTGAGGAAAGAGCAGGAGGGAGTGGGACACAAACAATCTTCTGGATATAAAAGGGGTCAGAGGGTCTAGTAAGAAGGAAGAACTGAAGGAAATCCTTATTAGTCGGGAAATTGTGTTGGAAATAATTGATGGGATTGAAGGCCGATAAATCCCCAGGGCCTGATGGACTGCATCCCAGAGTACTTAAGGAGGTGGCCTTGGAAATAGCGGATGCATTGACAGTCATTTTCCAACATTCCATAGATTCTGGATTAGTTCCTATGGAGTGGAGGGTAGCCAATAACCCCACTTTTTAAAAAAGGAGGGAGAGAGAAAACAGGGAATTATAGACCGGTCAGCCTGACATTGGTAGTGGGTAAAATGATGGAATCAATTATTAAGGATGTCATAGCAGCGCATTTGGAAAGAGGTGACATGATAGGTCCAAGTCAGCATGGATTTGTGAAAGGGAAATCATGCTTGACAAATCTTCTGAAATTTTTTGAGGATGTTTCCAGTAGAGTGGACAAGGGTGAACCAGTTGATGTGGTGTATTTGGACTTTCAGAAGGCTGTCAACAAGGTCCCACACAAGAGATTAATTTGCAAAGTTAAAGCACATGGGATTGGGGGTAGTGTGCTGATGTGGATTGAGAACTGGTTGCCAGACAGGAAGCAAAGAGTAGGAGTAAATGGGTACTTTTCAGAATGGCAGGCAGTGACTAGTGGGGTACCGCAAGGTTCTGTGCTGGGGCCCCAGCTGTTTACATTGTACATTAATGATTTAGACGAGGGGATTAAATGTAGTATTTCCAAATTTGCGGATGACACTAAGTGGGGTGGCAGTGTGAGCTGCGAGGAGGATGCTATGAGGCTGCAGAGTGACTTGGATAGGTTAGGTGAGTGGGCAAATGCATGGCAGATGAAGTATAATGTGGATAAATGTGAGGTTATCCACTTTGGTGGTAAAAACAGAGAGACAGACTATTATCTGAATGGTGACAGATTAGGAAAAGGGGAGGTGCAACGAGACCTGGGTGTCATGGTACATCAGTCATTGAAGGTTGGCATGCAGGTACAGCAGGCGGTTAAGAAAGCAAATGGCATGTTGGCCTTCATAGCGAGGGGATTTGAGTACAGGGGCAGGGAGGTGTTACTACAGTTGTACAGGGCCTTGGTGAGGCCACAACTGGAGTATTGTGTACAATTTTGGTCTCCTTATTTGAGGAAGGACATTCTTGATATTGAGTGAGTGCAGCGAAGGTTCACCAGACTGATTCCCGGGATGGCGGGACTGACATATCAAGAAAGACTGGATCAACTGGGCTTGTATTCACTGGAGTTCAGAAGAATGAGAGGGGATCTCATAGAAACGTTTAAAATTCTGACAGGTTTAGACAGGTTAGATGCAGGAAGAATGTTCCCAATGTTGGGGAAGTCCAGAACCAGGGGTCATAGTCTAAGGATATTTAGGATCAAGATGAGGAGAAACTTCTTCACCCAGAGAGTGGTGAACCTGTGGAATTCTCTACCACAGAAAGTTGTTGAGGCCAATTCACTAAATATATTCAAAAGGGAGTTAGATGTAGTCCTTACTACTGGGGGGATCAAGGGGTATGGCGAGAAAGGAGGTACTGAAGTTGCATGTTCAGCCATGAACTCATTGAATGGCGGCGCAGGCTCGAAGGGCCGAATGGCCTGCTCCTGCACCTATTTTCTATGTTTCTATGACCAGTTGGATAGCTTCTTCAAAGAGCTGGAACAGGCAGAATGGGCCAAATGGGCCTCCATCTTCACTGGATCATTCATAGGTTCTATGAATTCAGGAGGCTAAAAAACAATTTTCCCCCAGATAGAATTTCCAGAATTTTTGAATTAGCCAGACAGACGACACTGACTTTGTCCCACCCTGCACACACCCGTGTTCCTATCAGTGCCGTTGTTATTTCGGAGCTGCTTTATTCACCTCCAATGAGCCAGGTGTGATGACTGGACGGCCTCATTCTCCAGGACTTGGGTTCGACACGTGGGGTAAATCTCTCCTCTCCTGTCACTCTCTGTTGGCGCACGGAGCCCAGGTGAAATGTGCTCCAGGTAATCTCCATCTAGCTCTGTGCAGATAGTCAGCTGTGGCTCAGTGGGCAGCACACTCGCCTCTGAGTCAGAAGGTTGAGGGTTCAAGTCCCACTCCAAGAACTTGAGCACATCAATCCAGGCTGACGCTCCAGTGCAGTGCTGAGGGAGTGCTGCATTGTCGGAGGTGCCGTCTTTTGGATGAGATGTTAAAACTGAGACCCTGTCTGCCTTCTCAGGTGGATGTAAAAGATCCCACGGTGCTATTTCATAGAAGGGCAGGGGAGTTATCCCCGGTGTCTTGGGCTAATATTTATCGCTCAATCAACATTACAAAAAACAGTTTATCTGATCATTATTGCATTGCTGTTTGTGGGAGCTTGCTGTGTGCAAATTGGCTGCCGCGTTTCCCACATTACAACAGTGACCACACTCCAAAAGTACTTCTTTGGCTGTAAAGCGCTTTGAGACGTCCGGTGGCCGTGAAAGGTGTTCTTTTAGTCTAAGTCTTTCAAGCATCACTCCAGGGACTTGAGCACAAAATCTCGGCTGACACTCCCAGGGCAGTGCTGAGGGAGTGCTGCACTGTCGGAGGTGCCGTCTTTCGGATGAGAAGTTAAACCGAGGCACCCATGCACATACATACTGACACAAACATACAGACACAAACATACAGACACACACAGAAACAGATACACACACACACACATAGAAACAGATACACATACACACACACACACAGAAACAGATACACAGACACACACAGAAACAGATACACACACACAGAAACAGATACACAGACACACACAGAAACAGATACACACACACACACAGAAACAGATACACACACACACACACACATAGAAACAGATACACAGACACACACAGAAACAGATACACACACACACATAGAAACAGATACACACACACACACAGAAACAGATACACAGACACACACAGAAACAGATACACACACACACACAGAAACAGATACACACACACACAAACAGATACACACACACACATAGAAACAGATACACAGACACACACAGAAACAGATACACACACACACACAGAAACAGATACACACACACACATAGAAACAGATACACAGACACACACAGAAACAGATACACACACACACATAGAAACAGATACACACACACACACATAGAAACAGATACACAGACACACACAGAAACAGATACACACACACACACATAGAAACAGATACACAGACACACACAGAAACAGATACACACACACACATAGAAACAGATACACAGACACACAGAAACAGATACACACACACACATAGAAACAGATACACAGACACACACAGAAACAGATACACACACGAAATAGATACACACACACATAGAAACATACACACACACAAACAGATACACGCACACACACAGATACACACACACACAGATACGCACACATAGATACAGATACGCACGAAACATACACACACACACACAGATACACACACACGAAACAGATACACACACACACACACAGAAATAGACAGAAACAGAGACACACAGACTCCAGGTCACTTTTGCTTAAGCTGATCCACTGCAACTTTTCCGTCTCTCTCTGCAGGAATGTATTGCGGCTGATCATAAACTTGGATGGCCGAAGCTAGCGACTCCTCCTCCCATGAAGCCCACCCCCTGAAACCCTATAAACACAGAGGCTCATTCAACACCGAGCTCGGGAGCCAGGAACAGGAGCGACAGACCACGGTGTGGAGAGAGAGAGAGAGAAAGAAAGAAAGGGTTTCACTGCACAAGGGCGGAGCAGGCATTTTTCCATTGTCCCTGTTTATGAAATTTCAGCTGGAATTGGAAAATCCAAGGGTCGGCATGGATTTTTTGAACTCCAACTACCTGGGCGCCGGGAGCGGGTACGATTACACGTTTAACTTTTGGAATGACTACCTGGGTCTGTCCACACTGGTGATGAAGAACCGCAGGAACGTGCCTAGGTCCTCCAACTCCATCACCGAGTCGCTCAAGGCCACCCTGGGGCTGAACGACTCCACCTGCCCTTGCATGGGGAATGGCGATGGACCTCTGGAGTGCTGCTGTTCGCCCAGCCCGGCCAGGACCTTCCTGGAGCTGGAGGAGAGCTTCTCCCTCTTCAACCCCTTCCAGCCTCTGCCGCCCGGCGGCGGTCACCAGGAGCCCGAGATGCTGCTCGACCCCTTCGGCTCCCTGGACCTCCTGGGGCTGGAGAGGAGGGCCTTCAGGAAGGCCAACGGCCGGCCCAAGCAAGAGCCCAAGATCTGCGTCTTCTGCCGGAACAACGGGGCGCCCGAGGATGTGTACGGCTCGCACGTCTTGAAGAGCCCGGACGGTCGGGTCCTGTGCCCCATCCTGCGGGCGTACACTTGCCCCCTGTGCAACGCCAACGGCGACAACGCGCACACCATCAAGTACTGCCCCCTCTCCAAAGACCAGCCCCCTCAAAGGGTGCTGAAGGGAGGCAGAGCTGTCGGCGGCGGCAAGAGAATCAAAGTCTTCTAGACTCGACATCTCAATGGGAAGAGAGAGCTTCCTCTGCTTCCCAATCCTTCCCAACTCAAGATCTTCTCGATGGGAAGAGAGAGCTTCCTCTGCTTCCCAATCCTTCCCAACTCAAGATCTTCTCGATGGGAAGAGAAAGCTTCCTCTGCTTCCCAATCCTTCCCAACTCAAGATCTTCTCGATGGGAAGAGAGAGCTTCCTCTGCTTCCCAATTCGTTCCAACTCAAGCTCTGCTCGATGGGAAGAAAGAGAGAGAGAGAGAGAGAGAGCTTCCTCTGGGTCCTAAACCTTCCCAACTCTTCCCACAAACTGTTTCAAAGATGACCTGGTCTTGAAAATAAATGCTAAAAATTCCACCAATTCTAAATCTTCACGGAACAGGAATCTGATTTTGGGGAAACCCCGTGCGTTTTTGCCTCTCTGAAATGTGCTGTTTCGGAAAAAAAAGACAGAACGAGAGAGGAAATTCAGCTTCTCCCTGCTAACTCTTTGTTGTTTAAAGTGCTCGGTGTCGTTTGCTTTTACAATGCCAGTCAATTATACCGACGTTCAAGAAGGCACCTTTTGTGTTTCATTTGAGGTCCAGATTTATATCTATTTTATTAACCCACCACGCCATCTCTCCTCTCCATTTGAGATGCCAGTGATGTATTTGAAATCCAGCTCACCTCCTATCAAACAACGTTCTACAGAGAGAGAGAGAGAGAGAGAGAGGGCTGCTGTGGTGGACCAGGAATTTCATTTGGACACAAGACAACAAAAAGTCCCCGCTCTTGGGATGAACCGAACGGAATTCGCACCGACCCTACATTTTCAGCAGAAATCAATGGATCATTTTAAGGAGTATTTTTTATTTTGAATTCAACGGGCATTTTTTTTGTGGGGGGGGGGGGGGTTTGGGGGAAGGATTGAATTCTAAACTTGGGGCAAGAATCGTAATGCTCTGATATGTAACTAACACTTCACTGTAACTCACAACCCGAGATGTCATTACCAGCCCAACCCTTGACTCCAGTGATCCGTTAGAATTGAACCTGTCTCTTGAGTTTTTGCATTGGGGTGGGGGGGAGGGGGGTGGTTTATGTTGCGGAGCACTGCTAGATCGGTACATAGAAACAGGGATTTATTTTGAACACGTATGACATAATCCGACTCATTTTAGGACCTGGGGCGGCAGGGGAGGAAGGTCCCCTCTCGGGGTTTGGCTGGATCACATTTCAGTCTCAAGACCTGAATTCGTCTTAAAGCAAGACTGCTGATACTGTGTTTTTCCCCCCCCTTTGCTTAAATACAAACAAGCAGGATTTAAATATGTTGGATAATAGCCAGCATTTGAATCTTAATCTTTGGTGCATTCGGTCTAAACTCTTAATCCAAATATATTGGAAAAAAATGCAATTTCTTTATTTCTTGTAGTGAATGTAACATTTTAACGGTCAGAATATTTTGAAGAGAAAATGATTCTAGCAGGACTGCACAATGGAATTGCTTGTTTTTTTTTTGGTTTTGTTTACCAAAGCAGATTTAAAAGTTGTAATAGAATTATTTGTAAATAAGAACTTGCTAGTAATGTATATTCAGTATGTTACCATATACTGACCGAAAGAGGGCGCTATTTCAAGGACACTAATGCTTGAGCATTAAGTTTGTATCAAAAAAATGAATGAAGTATCAAGTCGATAAATAACCAGTTTATAAATGACACACTGCCATTTCTAAAAGGTTTTGTAATAGTATTTTTTTGGATTTTATATAAGAAATTTGTATTTTTCGCCATGAAGTGGCAGAGGAGATTAAAAATGAATGTCGCTTTGAAGCAATTCTTTAATCTTGAGAAGTAACTGTAAATATATTCACCATTTTTCCTTATTTTGGATTTGCGTTGTACATTGTTTCCAGAGAATGGCCTTTTTTTCGTAGAGTTCTTTTTAAAAAAAAATTAAGATACTGGTTTAATTTTTATTTATATAATGGAGTCACTTCTGTATGCTGCGGCACAGAAAGAATTATATTGTTTACTGGAAGATAATAAAAATGGCATATCGAAGACCCGTCGAGATGGCTCTTTTCATTCGTTGGCGATCAGTGATTGGGAGTGTGTGGGCATGGGATCCCCTGGTGGCTGAGTTGGAATGAGCAATTTACAGGGCAGACCAGAAATTTCGAGTTTGAGTCCTGGCTTGGTAGCAGATCTCAGCTGGAGTGGAAGGAAGTGGAAGGAAGGGCAGGATAATAGAGGGTCTGGGCTCCATCATCATCATCATAGATGGTCCCTTGGACGAGGATGACGTGCGTCCACGCCAAAAGCGATGTTTGCAGATGCTTCAATGAAGGACCCAATATTCTAGTCCTGAACTCCAGGGGTGGAAGATGCCTGTGCGTGGATTTTGTTAACGTGTGGTGATCATTGCACACCAGCCACCAGACGGGCTTGACAGAGCTAGGTCTTGGTTCAGCGGCAAGGGTTAACCAGGACGACTGGAGACCTGCTCTGCTGCACGGACCTAGTGCGCGCACATATCGCAGTGTGGGGCTGGCCCGTGCTGCCCCTGGCCCCGAACTCGCGCCTCTCCTGGGCCCCGATCACGTCCCTCTACAATCTCTCGCCGCTCCTGCTGTACCTGCCCGCGCTCCATTCACCGACCTGGACCTTGATGACGCCACCCTCCGCTGCCATCACCCTCCTGCAGCAGCTCGCACTGCTCCCCGATGTGGCCTGCCTCCACGCTGCTCCCGGGGCCTACACGCTGCTCCCAGGCTGCTGCTCGCCGCTCCTCTTATGGCCCCGACCTGCCGCTGGTGCTCTCACGCAGGCCGGGGCCTCCATGCTGCTCCCGGGGCCTCTACCTGCTCCTTTTATGGCCTCGACCTGCGTGAGAACACCAGCGTCAGGCCGTTAAAGGACCACAGTGTAGAGGGTCGCGGCTCCCCTCTAGGGTATGGCAGTGCCAAATCGCACAGGTTCAAGCAGCTAGCTTAGTTGTGACATCTCCCGAAGTCAATATTCTGAGGGGGGTGGGGGAGGGCAGGGCGGGGGCTTGACGGTAGATGCTGAGAGGCTGTTTTCCCCTCGGGCTGGAGAGTCTAGAACTAGGGGGCACAGTCTCAGAATAAGGGGTCGGCCAATTAAGACTGAGATGAGGAAGAATTTTTGGAATTCTCTACCCCAGAGGTCTGTGGATGCTTAGTCGTTGAGTATATTCAAGACAGAGATCGATAGATTTTTGGACTCTGGGGGAATCAAAAGGTCTGGTGATCGGGTGGGAAAGTGGAGTTGAGGTCGATGATCAGCCGTGGTCTTATTGAGTGGCATAGCAGGCTCGAGGGGCCGAATGGCCAACTCCTGCTTCTAATTCTTATGTTCTTTTCTGATGTCCACTACCATTACAACAACAGCAATTTGCATTTATATAGCGCCTTTAATGTAGTAAAACATCCAAAGCTGCTTTGTGGGAGTGTAAATCAGACACAAATCAACACCGAGCCAAAGGAGACATTAGGACAGGTGACCAAAAGCTTGGTCAAAGAGGTAGGTTTTAAGCCGAGACATAAAGGAGGAAAGAGAGGTGGAGAGAAGGACGACTGGAGACCTGCTCTGCTGCATGGACCTCATCATCATAGGCGGTCCCTCGAAACGAGGATGACTTGTTTCCACGCCAAAAAGGGATGAGTTTCAATGAAGGACCTAATATTCCAGATCCTGAACTACATTTTGAAGGGTGGAAGGTGCCTGTGCGTGTATTTTTTTAACGTGGGGTGACGGTTGCACACCAGCCACCACACGGGCTTGACAGAGCTCGGTCTTGGTCCAGTGGCAAGGATTAACCAGGACGACTGGAGACCAGCTCTGCTGCACGGACCTAGTGCGCACACATATCGCAGTGTGGGCTGGCCCATACTGCCCCTGGGCCCTCGGTTCTTCTGGGCCCCAAACTCACGCCTCTTCTGGGCCCCGATCATGTCGCACTACAATCTCTCGCTGCTCCTTCGCCCCGACCTCGCCGCTCCGCCATGCTCCCTCAGTACTGTCCCTCCACCAGTGCGGCACTCCTTCAGTGCTGCCTTTCCAACAGTGCGGTGCTCCCTCAGTACTGCCCCTCCGACAGTGCGGCACTCCCTCAGTGCTGCCCCTCCGACAGTGCGGTGCTCCCTCAGTACTGCCCCTCCGACAGTGCGGCACTCCCTCAGTGCTGCCCCTCCGACAGTGCGGCACTCCCTCAGTGCTGCCCCTCCGACAGTGTGGCGCTCCCTCAGTGCTGCCCCTCCGACAGTGCGGCACTCCCTCAGTGCTGCCCCTCCGACAGTGTGGCACTACCTCAGTACTGCCCCTGCGACAGTGCGGTGCTCCCTCAGTGCTGCCCCTCTGATAGTGTGGCGCTCCTTCAGTGCTGCCCCTCCGACAGTGTGGCGCTACCTCAGTACTGCCCCTCCGACAGTGCGGTGCTCCCTCAGTGCTACCCCTCCGATAGTGTGGCGCTCCCTCAGTGCTGCCCCTCCGACAGTGCGGCGCTCCCTCAGCACTGCCCCTCCAACAGTGTGGCGTTCCCTCAGTACTGCCCCTCCGACAGTGCGGCGCTCCCTCAGCACTGCCCCTCCAACAGTGTGGCGTTCCCTCAGTACTGCCTCTCTGACAGGGCGGCGCTTCCTCAGTACTGGCCAAATCGCAGTGTGGGCTGGCCCGTCTCTTTTGGGCCCCGCACCCTCATTTGCTGCACCTCCGCTATGGCAGTGCCAAATCGCACAGGTTAGACCAGCTGGTGCTTAGTTGTGACCTCTCCCGAAGTCAAGATTCTGAGGGGAGGGGAGGGAAGGTGGGGAGGGGATTGACAGGGTAGATACTGAGAGGCTGCTTCCCCCTGGCTGGAGAGTCTAGAACTAGGGGGGCACAGTCTCAGGAGAAGGGGTTGGCCATTTAAGACGGAGATGAGGAGGAATTTCTTCACACAGAGGGTGGTGAATCTTTGGAATTCTCTGCCCCAGAGAGCTGTGGATGCTCAGTCGTTGAGTATATTCAAGCAGAGAGTTCTCAGAGGGTTGCAGGGCTGGAGAAGATAGGGAGGGGAGAGGCCACGGAGAAATCTGAAAACCAGGATGCAAATTTTAAAATCGGACGCATTGTTGTTTGGCAGCCAATGTAGGTCAGCGATGGGTGAGCGGGACTTGGTGCAAGTTACAACAACTTGAAAAGGGGAGGAGGCTGTGGGGAGAGGAAATAAATATCTTTGCGGGATACATGAAATTGATTTTAAAAGATTCACACAAATACCAACCCCCAGTGTCAGCCGTGGCTCAGTTAGTGGCACTTTCCTCTCTGAGTCAGGTCATGGGTTCAAGTCACACGCCAGTTGTTATGTTCAGAATAAATCCAGAGGACTTATTCAGACTCCAGAGTGCAGAAACAGCATGGTGAATCACCTTTTATAACTGCTTGCCCCAGGGTGCACAGGTGACCCTTAGGTCTCCCACTGGTGTGCCCCCTAGTGGCAAGTCTTACACTTTGGTAAGGTTTACATGCATACATAACACCAGTGACTTGAGCAAGTAATCTAATCTGACAGTCAAATGCAGTACTGAGGGAGTACTGCACTGTCGGGTGAGACGTTGAACTGAGGCTGACCCGACGCTTGTCACAAAGGTAAGCTCCTGAACGTAACAGATGCAAGGCCCACTTAAGGGAGAGACTGGTGATGCTGGACCTGGTAGAATATTGACTGCAGCTATGAGAGCCTCGATTGCAATCTACCCTGCAGGCTGGGATCAGGGAGTGAAATCGGGCGGGGTGTATAACGGGCGTCGGATCCGAGTTAGAATCAAATCGGTACTGAACTGTGCAAAACTGGCGTTAAGCTGCATCACAGCGAGAAACAACAGCAGGGCAGGACCCCAGCGTATGTGCGTGATCTGTGTGTGTATGTGAGAGTGTGTGTGTGTGATCTGGGTGAGTGTGTGTGATCGGTGTATGTTTGAGTGTGTGTCTGTGAGTGTGAATGTGAGTGTGAATGTGAGAGTGCGTGTTTGTGATGTGCGTGTGTATGTGTGTATGTGTCATGTATGTAACCTTCATGTAACTGTAACTTTCATAACAACACTGCATACTGTATTCACCTAAGAAATGCACACCTTGACTACAGAGGGTGAACTTGTGGGAGACACTCTTCACCTGGTCATCCAGGTATATAAAGGAATGTCCCACGCAGGGTCATCACTTCCTTGTCCTGTGAATAAAGGTTCAGGTCACAGAGTGACCTTGTCTGCAGAATGTGCCTCGTGTGAATTTATAGTAGTGTGTAAGGACATTACATTTGGCGACGAGAAATGGGAATCAACGACTCACGCGAATGGCCACCAGTAGCACAGAGGAACGGTACTGTGTTGGTGAGGACTGGGACGATTTCGTTGAGAGGCTCCAGCAGAGCTTTGTCACGAAGGACTGGTTGGGAGATACAGCGGCTGACAAGTGAAGGGCGCATCTACTGACCAGCTGTGGACCTAAGACGTACACGCTGATGAAAGACCTACTCGCACCTGAGAAGCCGGTGGACAAAACCTTTGAAGAGCTCAGCAAACTGATTGGTGAGCACCTCAAACCGGCGAGCAGTATACACATGGCCCGACACCGATTCTATACACACCGACGTCAGGAAGGACAGAGCATACCGGACTTCGTTGCGGACCTTCGGCGCTTGGCCAGCCTCTGTAAGTTCACAGACGCCTGCAGGGGCGAGAAGTTAAGGGATTTCTTTATTGAGGGCATTGGTCATGCCGGGATTTTCAGAAAGCTAATTGAGACCAAGGAGTTGACCTTGGAAGCGGCGGCGTTGATGGCTCAGATCTTCATGGCGGTGGAGGAGGAAACCAAGATAATATACGCACGCAACTCTGCTTCCAACGTGGCGAATGATCAGGGAGTTAACGTTGTAAATGCGACTCAGAACCCCGCAGGCAGGCAAGGGCAATTCAACACCACCCAGGCAGCAACAGACTCTAGAGTGGGTCCTCAGCAGAGACAATGGCAGGTTGAACAGACATTTACACCATCACAGTGGACAATGCATCCCGGGATGGGGCCATTGACTCCCACTAACAGAGTGCTCAAGAGTAATCAAAGAGACAATCAGAGAGGAATGCCTGGTAACAGCCCTTTTGTTCACAACGATCTCAGCTCATGCTGGAGGTGAGGGGGCAGACATGCTGCAGAAACCTGTAGGTTTCAACAATTTATCTGTAGAAATTGTAAGTTCAGTGGACACTTAGCCAGAATGTGCAGGAAGGCCGCAATGAGGCTAATTTATGAGGCAGATGAACCAGAAGAGGGGTCTGCAAGGCAGGTTGATGCTTGGGACAAAGCAATGGATGCTGAAGTTCAGCGGGTTCATGTGGCAAACATCCACAGCTCATATACCAAAATGCCACCTATGATGATGAAAGTCCTATTAAACGGCATACCGGTACGCATGGAGCTGGACACAGGGACCAGCCAGTCACTTATGAGTGTCCAACAATTCGAGAAACTATGGCCACTCAGAGCCAGCAGACCCAAACTAGAACGCATTGGCACACAATTACGGATGTACATCAAAGAGATCATCCCAGTGCTAGGCAGTGCAATGTTGGTGGTCACACATAATGGATCAGAGAACCGGCTGCCACTCTGGATTGTCCCGGGAAATGGTCCCGCGCTTTTGGGGAGGAGCTGGCTAGCCGAAATGAACTGGAAATGGGGGATGTGCACGCCATTTCATCTGTGGAGCGAAGTTCATGCTCACAGTTTGTACAGAAATTTGAGTCACTATTTCAACTTGGTGTCGGGACTTTCAAGGGTACCAAAGTAGTGATACACATCACCCTGGACGCCAGCCCACAAAGCCAGAGCTATGCCGTATGTGATGCGGGAGAAAATTGAGAGTGAGTTGGACAGGTTGCTAATTTCGCCCGTTGAATTCAGCGACTGGGCAAGCCCCATCGTCCCTGTCCTAAAAACAGATGGCTCGGTCAGGATCTGTGGCGACTACAAGGCCACTATTAACCGAGTGTCACTACAAGACCAGTACCCGCTTCCGAGAGCGGAGGATCTTTTTGCCACGCTGGCAGGCGGCAAGCTGTTCACCAAGTTGGACCTCACTTCGGCCTACATGACCCAGGAACTGGCCGAAGAATCCAAGCTACTGACCACCATCACCACGCACAAGGGGCTGTTTGTTTACAACAGGTGTCCGTTTGGCATTCGATCAGTGGCCGCTATCTTTCAAAGGAACATGGAAAGCCTGCTCAAATCCATCCCTGGAACGATCGTAATTCAGGACGATATCCTTATCACAGGTCGTGACACCGAGGAACACCTCCACAACCTGGAGGAAGTGCTACGCCGACTGGACCGGGTAGGCCTGCGACTGAAGAAGTCCAAGTGTGTGTTTTTGGCCCCAGAGGTCGAGTTTTTGGGCAGGAGGGTTGCCGCAGACTGGATCCGGCCGACCGGATCCAAAACGGAAGCGATTCGTCGTGCGCCCAGGCAACATATCGGAGTTTCATTCATTTCTGGGACTCTTGAAATATTTTGGGAACTTTCTGCAGAACTGAAGCACATTGTTGGAGCCTCCTGCGTAAGGGTTGCGATTGGTTTTGGGGCGACTGTCAGGAACGGGCTTTCAATCGGGCGTGGAACCTGCTTTGCTCTAAAAAGCTGTTGACTCCGAACAACCCCTGTAAGAAATTGGTTTTGACATGTGATGCATGATCCTATGAGGTTGGGTGCATGTTGCAGCAGAGTAATGATGAGAGCCAACTCCAACCTGTGGCTTATGTCTCCAAGTCGCTCTCCCAAGCAGAACAGGGATATGGGATGGTTGAAAAGGAAGCGCTCGCATGTGTCTACGGGGTGAAAAAGATGCACCAGTACCTTTTTGGCAGAAGGTTCGAGTTAGAAATGGACCACAAGCCGTTAACATCCCTGTTGTCAGATAGCAAAGCAGTCATGGCCGTTGAAGCCTTTGACAGCACAGGCTCCCCCATCACAGCCCACCAGATCAAAATCTGGACACACAGAGATCCCCTCCTATCTTCGATTAAGAAATGTGTCCTGACTGGGGATTGGGAGCCCGCACACGGAGCATGCCCCGAGGAGGTCAGGACTCTCCATCCAAGCCGACTGCCTGCTAAGGGGCAGCCGGGTAGTCATGCCCCAGAAGGGAAGGGAAGCATTCATCAGGGAACTCCATAGCGAGCACCCTGGCATCGTGCTAATGAAGGCCATTGCCCAGTCACATGTATGGTGGCCGGTGATTGACTCAGACCTGGAACACTGGGTTCGCAGGTGCACGACGTGTGCCCAGCTAGGCAATGCCCCCAGGGAGGCCTCACTCAGCCCGTGGCCCTGGCCCAACAGGCCATGGTCACGTATTCACGTAGACTACGTGGGCCCGTTCATGGGAAAAATGTTCCTCATTGTTGTTGATGCGTACTCGAAATGGATCGAGTGCATCATATTGAATTCGTGCACGACATCCACCACTGTGGAGAGTCTGCGTACGGTCTTTGCGACCCACGGCTTGCCGGACATCCTGGTTAGCGACAACAGCTCGTGTTTCACTAGCTAGGAATTCCGGGAGTTCATGTCGGGTAATGGCATCAAACATGTCAGGATGGCACTGTTCAAACCGGCTTCCAATGGCCAGGCGGAACGTGCGGTCCAAATCATAAAACAGGGCATGCTCCGGATTCAAGGACACTCCCTTCAATGCCGCCTATCGCGCCTCCTGCTGGCCTATAGATCCCGACCACACTCGCTCACGGGAGTCCCGCCCGCGGAACTACTCATGAAATGCACACTTAAAACTCGGCTGTCCCTCATTCATCCTGTTCTGTCAGACATTGTTGAGGGCAACGCCAGTCCCAAAATGAGTGCCATAACCATAACTCAAAGGGGAGATGTATAGAAATCGATGACCCTGTATTTGTTCTTAATCACGCTTTGGGGCCCAAGTGGCTTGAGGGTACTGTAATTGGCAAAGAGGGGAATAGGGTCATAGTGTTCAGACTCAACAATGGGAAGATATGCCGCAAGCATCTGGACCAAGTAAAAAAAAGGTTCAGCATGGACACTGAGGAACCTGAGAAAGATCATGAGATGTTGCCCACACCATCGCCAGTGAACGAGCAACAAGAACATTCAGCAGCATGCACAGTCCCTGCGGCCAGCCCGGACAAGCCGGAATCACCTCAGGTGACAGAGACACATGCCAAGGCTCAACAACTAGAGCCCCAACTGCGGCGCTGCACGAGAGAGCGTCGACCGCCTGAAAGACTCAATCTTTGACCCCATAAGATGTTGGGGGGGAGGTGATGTCATGTATGTAACCTTCATATAACACTGCATACTGTATACACCTAAGAAATGCACACCTTGACCACAGGGGGTGAACTTGTGGGAGACACTCCTCACCTGGTCATCCAGGTATATAAAGGGAGGTTCCACGCAGGGTCATCACTTCTTGGTCCTGTGAATAAAGGTTCAGGTCACAGAGTGATCTTGTCTGCAGAATGTGCCTTGTGTGAATTTATAGTAGTGTGTAAGGACATTACAGTATGAGTTTGTGTGTGTGTGTGTGTCTGACCTGTTTGTGTGTGTGTGATCTGTGTGTGTGAGTGTGTCTGATCTGTGTGTGTGAGTGTGTGTGTGTGATCTGTGTGTGTGAGTGTGTGTGTGAGTGATCTGTGTGTGTGCGTGATCTGTGTGTGTGTGTGTGAGTGTGTGATCTGTGTGAGTGAGTGTGTGTGTGTGTGATCTGTGTGTGTGAGTGTGTGTGTATGATCTCTGTGTGTGAGTGTGTGACTATGTGTGTGTGATCTGTGTGTGTGCGTGATCTGTGTGTGTGTGTGTGTGATCTGTGTGTGTGACTGTGTGTGTATGATCTGTGTGTGTGAGCGTGTGAGTGTGTGTGTGGGATCTGTGTGTGTGAGTGTGTGTGTGATCTGTGTGTGTGAGTGTGTGTGAGTGTGTGTGTGAGTGTGATCTGTGTGTGTGCGTGATCTGTGTGTGTGTGTGTGTGATCTGTGTGTGTGAGTGTGTGAGTGTGTGAGTGTGTGTGTGAGTGTGATCTGTGTGTGTGCGTGATCTGTGTGTGTGTGTGTGATCTGTGTGTGTGAGTGTGTGTGTGAGTGTGTGAGTGTGTGAGTGTGTGTGTGAGTGTGATCTGTGTGTGTGCGTGATCTGTGTGTGTGTGTGTGTGTGATCTGTGTGTGTGAGTGTGTGTGTGTGTGTGTGAGTGTGTGTGTGTGAGTGATCTGTGTGTGTGAGTGTGTCTGATCAGTGTGTGTGCGTGATCTGTGTGTGTGCGTGATCTGTGTGTGTGAGTGTGATCTGTGTGTGTGCGTGATCTGTGTGTGTGAGTGTGATCTGTGTGTGTGCGTGATCTGTGTGTGTGTGTGTGATCTGTGTGTGTGTGTGTGATCTGTGTGTGTGTGTCTGATCAGTGTGTGTGCGTGATCTGTGTGTGTGCGTGATCTGTGTGTGTGAGTGTGATCTGTGTGTGTGCGTGATCTGTGTGTGTGAGTGTGATCAGTGTGTGTGCGTGATCTGTGTGTGAGTGTGATCTGTGTGTGTGCGTGATCTGTGTGTGTGTGTGTGATCTGTGTGTGTGTGTGTGTGTGATATATGTGTGATATGTGTATGTGTGTAAGTGTGTGTGTGTTTGTTATCTGTTACAACTCTAACGTTTTCCAGTTCTGAAGAAGGTGCTGCCTTACCTGCTGAGAATTTCCAACATTTTCTGTTCTCATTTTAAGAGCAAGCATTTGGCACAAGGGAAAATATTGAAGATAAGAACATAACAATAGGAGCAGGAGTCGGCCATTCGACCCCTCGAGCCTGCTCCACAATTCAATGGCTGATCTTCTACCTCAACTCCACTTTCCTGCCTATGTCCCCATATCCCTTGATTCCCTTAATATTCAAAAATCTATCGAACCATGCCTTGAATATACTCAAAGACTGAGCCTCTATAACCCTCTGGGGCAGAGAATTCCAAAGATTCACCACCCTCTGAGTGAAGACATTTCACCTCATCTCAGTCCTAAACAGCCAACCCCTTATTCTGAGACTGTGACCCCTGGTTCTAGACTCCCCAGCCCGAGGAAACATCCTCCCTACATCTACCCTGTCAAGCCCTGTAAGAATTTTGTAGTTTCAATGAGATCATTGCTCATTCTTCTAAACTCTGGTCTACTCAATTTCTCCTCATAGGACAATCCCTCCATCCCAGGAATCAGTCTGGTGAACCTTCGTTGCACTCCCTCTATGGTAAGTATATCCTTCCTTAGGTAAGGAGAACAAAACTGTATGCAATATTCCAGGTGTGGTCTCACCAAGGCCCTATATAATTGTAGTAAGATGTATTTACTCTTATACTCAAATCCTCTTATAATAAAGGCCAACATACCATTTGCTTTATTAATTGCTTGCTGCACTTGCATGGTAACTTTCAGTGATTTGTGTACAAGGACACCCAGGTCCCTCTGAACACCAACATTTCACAATCTCTCACCATTTAAAACATATTCTGCTTTTCTATTTTTCCTACCAAAGTGGATAACTTCACATTTCTCCACATTATATTCCATTTGCCATGTTCTTACCCTTCACTCAGCCTATCTCTATCCCCTTGAAGCCCCTTTGCATCCTCCTCACAACTTGCATTCCAACCTAGCTTTGTATCATCAGCAAACTTGGATATATTACATTTGGTCCCCTCATCCAAATCATTGATACAGATTGTGAATAGCTGGGGCCCCAGCACTGATCTTTGCGGTACCCCACTAGTTACAGCCTGCCAACCCAAAAATGACTCGTTTATTCCTACTCTCTGTTTTTTGTCCGTTAACCAATCCTCAATCCATGCTAGTATAATACCCCCAATCCCATAAGGCCTAATTTTGTTTAATAACCTCTTGTGTGGCACCTTATCGAATGCCTTCTGAAAATCCAAATACACCACATCCACCGGTTCCCCCTTATCTATTCTACTAGTTACAACCTCAAAAAACTCTTACAGATTTTTCAAACATGATTACTCTTTCATAAATCTTTGTTGACTCTGCCCAATCCTATTATTATTTTCTAAGTGCCCTGTTACCACATTCATAATAATAGATTCCAGCATTTTCCCTACTATTGATGTCAGGCTAGCTGGTCCATAGTTCCCCGTTTTCTCTCCCTCCTTTCTTAAATAGTGAGGTTACATTAGCTACCTTCCAATTTGCAGGAACCGTTCTAGAATCTATGGAATTTTGGAAGATGACAACCAATGCATCCACTATCTCTATAGCCACTTCTTTCAAAACCCTAGGATGTAGGCCATCAGGTCCAGGGGATTTATCAGCTTTCAGTCCCATTAATTTCTCCAGTACTATTTTTTTACGAATACTAATTTCTTTCAGTTCCTCATTCTTGCTAGACCCTTGGTTCCCCACTATTTCCGGAAGGTTTTCTGTGTCTTCTTCCATAAAGACAGACACAAAGTATTTGTATAATTTCTCTGCCATTTCCTTATTCCACATTATAATTTCTCCTGTCTCAGCCTGTAGGGGACCCACATTTACTTTCGCTAATCTTTGCGTTTTTACATACCTATAGAAGCTTTTATTGTCTGTTTTTATGTCTCTTGCTAGTTTACTCTCATATTCTATTTTCTATTTCTTTATCAATTTCTTGGTTCTTCTTTACTGAATTCTAAAATCCTCCCAATCCCCAGGCTTACTGCTCTTTTTGGCAACATTATAAGCCTCTTCCTTTGACCTAATACTATCCTTAACTTCTCTTGTTAGCCACAGTTGGACCACTTTTCTTGTGGGGTTTGTGTGCCTTAAAGGAATGTATATTTGTTGTAAATTATATATTAATTTTTAAAATGCTATCCATTGCTTGTCTACTGTCATACCTTTTAACGTAGTTTCCCATCTACCTTAGCCAACTCTCCCCCTCATACCTACGTAGTTTGCTTTGTTTAGATTTAAGACCGTAGTTTCAGATTTAAATAAATCACTTTCAAACTCAAAATAAAATTCTATCATATTATGGTTACTCTTCCCTAAATGTTCCTTTACTGCAAGGTTATTAATGAACCCTTTCTCATTGCACAATACTAGATCTAAAATAGCCTGTTCCATAGTTGGTTTCTCAACAGACTGATCTAGAAAACTATCTTGCATACATTCCATGAATTAGTCCTCCACACTATTACTACATATTTGATTTGCCCAGTCTATATATAGATTAAAGTCCCCCATGATTACTGTATTATCCTTGTTACATGCACCTGTAATTTCCTGATTTATACTCTGCCCTACACTACCACTACTGTTTGGGGGCCTATAAACAACTCCCACCAATGTTTCCTGTCCCTTGCTATTTCTTACCTATTAATTTCTATCTGCGCTCGTAATTCATTGTGATATATTCACAGAGCACAGCACACACAGCTCCTAACATGGCAGGCAGCTCTCTTGGAAGCCTCCGGAATCTGCCTGGTTCTGTTTATTATTAACTCTGCAGTTGCAGTACACAATACGTCCACATCCATAGTGTGGAGCTACAAACATTACAAGCTGACAGACATTACACTTCTCCCTCCTTAATGAAGAAGTTATTATAACAAACATCATACATAACTTTCATGTTTATACATAACGCAAGATATAAATGTATTTTTTTTCATATTTACAAATTTAACTTTGCTACTTGTTTTCTGTTTCGAAGAGGATACATTTGCTCATGAACAGAACCTTCCAAACATGGTGTCGAATCTAAACTCATTCGAGGCTCATCCTGAGGAACGTTTTCCTCCACGGAATTTCCTTGATTTTCATTTGAACTCACTCTAACTTTAGGCTCTTTGTTTTCCTGACTCGAACCCAGACTTTCATTCTGATTCTCTCCTGGATTTGTTTCCAGTACATTGGATTTAGGATTTGCTACTGGTGTATCAAAACTATCTGATGAGTCAGAAATAATTGAATCATCCCCACCTTCAACTCCTTCCATGTCTGTAGGTAAAATATGATCAATATGAACAAACCTAACCTGTCCATTATCAAACATCTTTACCAAATATGTGCGAGGACCACATATCTTCACCACTCTTCCTGGTAACCACTTTAATCATTTATGGTAATGGTTCTTTACTCTCACTTTCTGGTTTAATTTCACACATCTCTCTTTTACTCTACCTCTATCATGATTCTCTTTCTGTTTTAATTGTGTCTCTTCTACGGACTGTGCCAAATTTGGTTGAACAACGAGAATCTGGTTCGTGGCTGTCGTTTGAGAAACAACTCTGCTGGTGTTCTACCAGTAGTTGTATGAGGAGTATTTCGATATGTAATCAAAAAATTAGCCAATTTCTGATCCAATGACAACTGTCGTTTCCTTGGATTTGGATCGAACATTTGTTTTATGAGGGCACGTTTTACAATTTGTACAGTGCGCTTTGCTGCACCATTCAAAGCAGGATGGTATGATGGAACCTTGGTATGTTTCACACCATTTTTGCTCATGAATTGTGCAAATTCTTCAGAATGAAATTGTGGTCCATTATCCGAAACAATCTCTTCAGGGAGGCCAAATGAAGAAAATAATTTTTGCAAAATGTCCAATGTTTTACTTTTTGTTATTTTCCACATTGGGAACACCTCAACCCACTTCGAATGGCTATCAATCACAATGAACAATTGTTGTCCTTCTAACTCAGCAAAATCAATATATAGCCTTTGCCACACCCTGGGAGGCCATTTCCATGGCTGTAATGGTACTGGTGGTGGTTGCTTGCTTACTGATTGACATGTCGTACACTGACTCACGATGTACTCTATATCTTTATCAAGACCTGGCCACCATAAATAACTGCGTGTAAAACTCTTGGTCAAGCACATTCCCAGGTGCTGGTCATGGAGGTCTCCTAATAATTTGGACCTGAATTTATTTGGTATAAGCACTCTTGCACCCCACATGATACAATCTTTATCGACTGATAATTCATTCCTACGAATGAAGAATGGATGAATATCTTTGTCTGTTACCTGGTTTGGCCATCCATTTGCAATATACTCATACACCTTTGACATCACTGAGTCACGTTTGGTTGCTCTACCAATCTCTTCAGCTGTGACTGGCAGTTCATCAATCTTTGAAAAATAAAACACTTCTTCCCTATCGGGTGTAATTTGTGATGGGGAAGGCCATCTAGACATTGCATCAACATTACTGTGATCAGCTGATCGTCTGTATTCAATATCATGTATATGCTGACAAAATCAAAGCCCATCTCTGCATTTGGGCTGCAGCTAATGTTGGAACTGGGGACTTTGGATGGAGGATTGCTGTTAGGGGTTTATGGTCCATAACGATGGTAAACTTATGACCATACAAGTATTTGTGAAACTTCTTGACCCCAAAAATTAATGCCAAAGCTTCCCTTTCAATTTGCGCATAATTACTCTCACTGGCACTGAGAGTGCGTGAAGCAAAAGCAATTGGTCTCTCCTCCCCACTATGTGATACATGAGAGATCACTGCCCCAACTCCATATGGAGAGACATCACATGCTAGCTTAATCTCCTTTGATATGTCATAGTGAACTAACATGGTGCTCTCTACTAATTTGCTTTTACACTCCTTGAATGCTGTATCGCATTCTTTTGACCACTTCCAATGGACCTGTTTTTTCAAAAGTTCATTCAGTGGATGTAATACTGTAGACAAACTTGGTAGGAACTTCCCATAATAGTTCAAAAGACCCAAGAATGAACGCAGTTCAGTGACATTCCTGGGAGTGGGTGCATTTCTGATTGCATCCAGTATTTCCTTGGTCGGATGTAAACCATCTTTGTCCACTTTGTACCCTAAGTACTCCACTGAGTTTTTAAATAACTCACACTTACGAGCAGACACTCATGCTCTGTGCTTCTCTAGTCGTTTGAGGACTTCATTCAATATGTTATTATGAATTTGCCTATTTGGTGCTGAAATTAGTATGTCATCCAAATAACATACTACCCCTTCAATACCTTGCAAAATCTGGTTCATCACCCCTTGGAATATGGCAGGGGCAGAAGACACTCCAAATGGTAGCCTATTAAATTGATATAGGCCTAGATGAGTATTTATAGTCAAACATGACTTGGACTCCTCATCTAGTTCAAGCTGTAAGTAGGCATTCGTAAGATCCAGTTTTGAGAAGATCTGACTACCTGTCAGTGTTGTGAACAAATCTTCTATATTCGGCAATGTATTGGGGACATCACCCTCTAGAACCTCGTTTACGGTTACTTTATAATCACCACACAATCTTACCTTACCATCGGACTTAGGTACAACAACAATGGGTGTAGCCCAATTACATCGATCTATCTTACAAGTAATGTTCTCAGTCTCTAGTCTTTTGAGTTCTTGCTCAACTTTCTCCTTGAGTGCATATGGTACGGAACGTGGCTTATAGTAAACCTATCTAGCATCCTTCTGTACCCTGACACTCGCCTTGAAGCCTTGGATCGGACTGCCCGTTCCGCAGAACACTTTTGGATACTTCTTGATAACTTCATCCGTTGATGAAAATCTCGCTTCCACACAGAAAATCTTACTCCAATCCAACTTCAGTGAGCTCAACCAATTTCTTCCTAGTAAGGCAGACTTGTCTCCTTTCACTATTATTAGAGGCAAGTTCTGAAATTGATCTTTATATTTCACCGGTACGGTGATACGACAGGAATTTTCTCTCCCGAGTAGCCTTGCAGCTCTAGCTTGGATTTCTCCAGTTGGAAATCACGCAATTTGTCGAGGTACAGCGACTCCGGTACTACACTCACGGATGCACCCGTGTCAATTTCCATTCGTATCTTGAATCCCGCAACATCTATGTGGATTTTGATGCTTTCTGAATCGCTGTCCGTTAACCTCATGCTCCTGATGACGTGTAACACTAACAGCTCCTCGTCCTGTTGTTGTTCTTCCATGCTATGTAGCCTCTTGGGATTTCTACTCATAGCTTTGAACGCTGGACTCATAGCTTTAAAAACTGGTTTAGCCTTCAGTCGGCATGCCTTCGCAAGATGCCCAGTCTTCCTGCAGAAGAAACACTCTGCCTTCACGTATGGACAACTTTGAGCAATGTGTTGTCCCAGGCACCTATAGCACGACTTCGACGCTCTGTTAGAATTTCCAGTTTCTGAGACTTTGGGCCCCCACCGTCATTTACTTTGAACCTGCAGGTGATTTACCTCGGTTGACTGACGGCCGTAATCATTATTTAATTCTCGGGAATATTGTTTGGCCATGCCCATCGACCTCGCTGTCTGACAAGCAATCTCAAAAGTCAAGTCATCCGTCGTCAATAACTTCCTTCTGATCGCATCATTTTTCACCCCACAAACAAAACGATCCCGTAATGCTCGGTTTTGAAAGTTTCCAAAATTACAGTGCATCGATAGCTTTTTTAATGCTACGATGTAATCACTGATACCTCCATCAGCCTTTTGATTCCGAATCCCGAAACGATAGCTTCAGCAATTTCCAACAGTTTGGGGTTATAGCGCTGTTCCAGCTTCATTAAAATCTCTTTAAACGTTGTGTCCTTTGGCTCGTCAGGCACAAGCAGATTTACAAGGGTTTCGTACAATGCTGGACCCGCCTCCGATAAGAAGATCGCTTTCTTACGTTCCAACACAGCCCAGTTCTGGACTGCATTGTCTGGAACTTCGATTATATTATTTGCAGTGAAAAACATTTCTAGCCGATCTACATACGCTTTAAAAAGTTTCTGGTCGTGTCTATATTCCCCCAAATGTCCGATTACACCTGCCATTTTAATCTCTAGCTGTTCACACCGTGTGGTGTATTTTACCTTGGATTTTGTAGCTTTTTTCCAAAGACAGAAACTTCCAAAGTCTCTCTGTCGGCTGGCTGAATCCTTCCCTAACAAAATTTAAGCTTTAAATCATCCGAAAAATCCCATCTCATCACCAAATGTGATATATTCACAGAGTACAGCACACACAGCTCCTAACATGGCAGGCAGTGCTCTTGGAAGCCTCCGGAATCTGCCTGGTTCTGTTTACTATTAACTCTGCAGTTGCAATACACAATACGTCCACATTCACAGTGTGGAGCTACAGACATTACAAGCTTACAGACATTACATTCATCTATTTTGTTGTGAATGTGTAGCTTTGACTTTTTTCTATTGTTCCCTGATACCACCTTAGTCACTGATGCCCTATGATCTTTGTTACTTTCTCTGTCCCTTCCTGACCCACTCTGCTTATTGTTACCCAAAACTCTGCTCTGCTCTAGAGCCTCGACATTTCCCTTGCTGCTTTTAAATTTACTCTTTTCTGAATCCTCCCACCCGTCCTTCATTGCTCCAGGGAATACTTTAATCTTATACTGGGGATAATTTAGACGATGTGCGATAGTGTGCAACGTAAGTCTGCACTGAGACTAAACTGAATTTAGATTCTCGGTGTCATGTTGGGATTTGAGCTCACGTTTGATGGTTAACCAGTCCCGACCTCTCGATCGCTGGTTAAATAATATGAACACAATACCACTATGTCCTTTCCCTCATCATCATAGGCTTCCACTCTTAGAATGAGTCCTCTGGTGACTGAACAGTCCAATATGAGAGCCACAGTCCCTGTCACAGGTGGGACAGACAGTGGTTGAAGGAAAGGGTTGGTGGGACTGGTTTGCCGCACGCTCCTTCCGCTGCCTGCGCTTGGTTTCTGCATTCTCTCGGCGACGAGACTCGAGGTGCTCAGCGCCCTCCCGGATGCGCTTCCTCCACTTAGGGCGGTCTTTGGCCAAGGACTCCCAGTGTCGGTGGGAATGTTACACTTTATCAGGGAGGCTTTGAGGATGTCCTTGTAATGTTTCCTCTGCCCACCCTTGGCTCACTTGCCGTGAAGGAGTTCCGAGTAGAGTACTTGCTTTGGGAGTCTCGTGTCTGGCATGTGAACAATGTGGCCTGCCCAGCGGAGCTGATCAAGTGTGGTCAGTGCTTCAATGCTGGGGGAGTTACACCCACCCTATAATCACCAATTATACAAGTAATGTATGAAATCCTATTACAGAGGATGCAAGTTAAAAATTAGAAAAATTTAAGGTAGCTTTGATCCAGATTTAGTAAATAGAAATACATTAGAACAGCAGAGAACAGGCCATTCGGCCCAACCAGTCAGTGTTTCCCTTCCACACGAGCAAATAGTTCTGATCATAGTTACCTCCCCTGTTCTCATATCCCTTTAATCCCTTTTCCTTCATCCCCTCTCCATCTAATCTTGAATGTTGACACAGTTTCTGCCTCCACCACTGACCCTGGGTCTGAAGCCCACAGCCTCACAACTCTCTCTATGTGAAGAAGTTTCTCGACCCTTCTGTTCGAAATCTTTCGCATTAAATCCTGGATCTGTGGCCACCTTGTGGTCAGAGGAATTATCACATCCAAAAGTTGGCAACAGTTTATATTCCAGCACTGACCACACTCGATCAGCTCCGCTGGGCGGGCCACATTGTCCACATGCCAGACACGAGACTCCCAAAGCCAAGCGCTCTACTCGGAACTCCTTCACAGCATACGAGCCCCAGGTGGGCAGAGGAAAGGCTATAAGGACACCCTCAAAGCCGCCCTGATAAAGTGCAACATCCCCACCGACACCTGGGAGTCCCTGGCTCAAGACCGCCCGAAGTGGAGGAAGCGCATCTGGGAGGGCGCTGAGCACCTCGAGTCTCGTCGGCGAGAAGATGCAGAAATCAAGCTCAGACAGTGGAAGGAGCGTGCGGCAAACCAGACTCCCCACCCCTAACCCTCAACGACTGTCTGTCCCACCTGTGACAGGGTCTGTGGCTCTCGTATTGGACTGTTCAGCCAACAGTGAACTCACTTCAGGAGTAGAAGCAAGTCTTCCTCGATCCCGAGGGACTGCCTATGATGATGATGATATTCCAGGTGATCTCCAACCCGTGTGAGAACACCACCGCAGGTCGGGGCTATAAATAGAGCTGGAGATCCGGGCCCTGGAGCAACGTGGGTGAAGGTGCAGCGAATGAGGGTTCGGGGCCCAGAAGAGCCGAGGGCCCAGAGGCAGCATGGGGCCAGCCCACACTGCGATATGTGTGCGCACTAGGCCCATGCAGCAGAGCTGGTCTCCAGTTAGTCTTGGGTAACCCTTGCCACTGGACCAAGACCTAGCTCTGTCAAGCCCGTGTGGTGGCTGGTGTGCAACGGCCACCACACGTTAAAAAATCCACGCACAGGCATCTTCCACCCTTCAGGATGTAGTTCGGGATCCGGAATATTATTGAAACACTTGTGAACTCATCTGTTCTCAGCGTGGAAGCAAGTCATCCTTGGCAGAGATAGAGAGACAAAGAAATACAGAGAGGGAGGAAGAGAGAAAGGCAGAGAGAGAGAGTGAGACACACAGAGAGAAAGTCAGAGAGAGAGTGAGACAGAAAGAGAGAGCGATAGGGAGAGAAAGGGAAAAAGACAGAGAGAGAGTGAGACAGAGAGAGAGAGACAGGGAGAGAAAGGGAAAAAGAATGAGAGAGAGTGAGACACAGAGAGAGAAAGACAGAGAGAGAATGAGACAGAGAGAGAGAGAGAGAAAGACAGAGAGAGAGAGAGAGTGAGCCAGAGGGAGAGAGAGACACAGAGAGCGATAGAAACAGGGAGAGAAAGGAAGAGAGAAAGACAGAGAGCGAGAGTGAGACAGAGAGCGCGAGAAAGACAGAGAGAGAGTGAGACGAAAAGAGAGAAAGACAGAGAGAGAGTGAGAGTGAGACAAAGAGAGAGAGAGAGAAAAAGACAGAGAGAGTGAGACAGAGGGAGAGAGACAGAGACAGAGACAGAGAAAGACAAAGAGAGGTAGAGGTTGAGGCAGAGAGAGAGAATGTGACAGAGAGAGAGAAAGACAGAAAGAGAGAGTGAGAGAGAGAGAAAGAGAGAGAGAGAGAGAGAGACAGGGAAAGAGAGACAGGGAGAGATAGAAAGGAAGATGGAGAAAGGGAGAGAGAGAAAGGAAGCGAGAGTAAGGGAGGGAGACATGGAGAGACAGATAGAGAGATAGAGACCGAGGCCAAAATTTAACCGTTGCCGTGCATGGGGGTTTGTGGGCGAGTCAATAGTAAAAATCCCGTAAATAGGGAGCGTGTCAGAAACCCGCCATCATCCTGCCTCCTCGTGCATTTACCTCGGGCAGCTGTGAAGGCGTGACATGGACACGATCGGTAGAGGCGGGCGACCTGCAAACATTCAGCACTGAAACAATGCAACATTACAGCTCAGTACGTGCCTCACGGAAAGCCTCATGCTAGAAACATAGAAACTAGGTGCAGGAGTAGGCCATTCGACCCTTCGAGCCTGCACCGCCATTCAATGAGTTCATGGCTGAACATGCAACTTCAGTACCCCATTCCTGCTTTCTCACCATACCCCTTGATTCCCCTAGTAGTAAGGACCTCATCTAACTCCTTCTTGAATATATTTTAGTGAATTGGCCTCAACAACTTTCTGTGGTAGAGAATTCCACAGGTTCACCACTCTCTGGGTGAAGAAGTTTCTCCTCATCTCGGTCCAAAATGGCTTACCCCTTATCCTTAGAATGTGACCCCTGGTTCTGGACTTCCCCAACATTGGGAACATTCTTCCTGCATCTAACCTGTCTAAACCCGTCAGAATTTTAAACGTTTCTATGAGATCCCCTCTCATTCTTCTGAACTTGTGAATGCAAGCCCAGTTGATCCAGTCTTTCTTGATAGGTCAGTCCCGCCAGCCCGGGAATCAGTCTGGTGAACCTTCGCTGCACTCCCTCAATAGCAAGAATGTCCTTCCTCAAGTTAGGAGACACAATACTCCAGGCGTGGCTCAACAATGCCCTGTACAACTGCAGTAACACCTTCCTGCCCCTGTACTCAAATCCCCTCGCTATGAAGGCCAATAACACCTTCCTGCCCCTGTACTCAAATCCCCTCGCTATGAAGGCCAACATGCCATTTGCTTTCTTAACCGCCTGCTGTACCTGCATGCCAACCTTCAATGACTGATGTACCATGACACCCAGGTCTCGTTGCACCTCCCCTTTTCCTAATCTGTCACCATTCAGATAATAGTCTGTCTCTCTGTTTTTACCACCAAAGTGGATAACCTCACATTTATCCACATTATACTTCATCTGCCGTGCATTTGCCCACTCACCTAACCTATCCAAGTCACTCTGCAGCCTAATAGCATCCTCTTCGCAGCTCACACTGCCACCCAACTTAGTGTCATCCGCAAATTTGGAGATACTACATTTAATCCTCTCGTCTAAATCATTAATGTACAATGTAAACAGCTGGGGCCCAGCACAGAACCTTGCGATACCCCACTAGTCACTGCCTGCCATTCTGAAAAGTACCCATTTACTCCTACTCTTTGCTTCCTGTCTGCCAACCAGTTCTCAATCCACGTCAGCACACTACCCCCAATCCCATGTGCTTTAACTTTGCACATTAATCTCTTGTGTGGGACCTTGTCGACAGCCTTCTGAAAGTCCAAATACACCACATCAACTGGTTCTCCCTTGTCCACTTTACTGGAAACATCCTCAAAAAATTCCAGAAGATTTGTCAAGCATGATTTCCCTTTCACAAATCCATGCTGACTTGGACCTATCATGTCACCTCTTTCCAAATGCACTGCTATGACATCCTTAATAATTGATTCCATCATTTTACCCACGACTGAGGTCAGGCTGACCGGTCTATAATTCGGTTTTCTCTCTCCCTCCTTTTTTAAAAAGTGGGGTTACATTGGCTACCCTCCACTCCATAGGAACTGATCCAGAGTCTATAGAATGTTGGAAAATGACTGTTAATGCATCCGCTATTTCCAAGGCCAGCTCCTTAAGTACTCTGGGATGCAGTCCATCAGGCTCTGGGGATTTATCGGCCTTCAATCCCATCAATTTCCCCAACACAATTTCCCGACTAATAAGGATTTCCCTCAGTTCCTCCTCCTTACTAGACCCTCTGACCCCTTTTATATCCGGAAGGTTGCTTGTGTCCTCCTTAGTGAATACCGAACCAAAGTACTTGCTCACTCCACTTTGTCCACAGGTTTGGGTGTCAGCAGTTTGCAGGTCATTTGTGAAACCTCGGAAGCCACTCTCACCACACTGCTCACTCACTATCGCAACATTGAGGGATTGGCCCTCTCATGGCCACTTGACCTGCCGTATGCTACATCAGCACAGGTGCCGCTTATACTGTCTCACCTTGTCCCAAAGAGTCGGCCCAAGATGAGCCCCACTACCAACAACAGGAGCCTTCTCCCCACTGAACTTATGCTTCCACAGGGCTGCAGCGCGCTGGAGGCAATACTCTCAACACAGGGTATACAGGCAGAGCATGAGCTTCCTCAACATGACGGAGCAGCAACAACTTAATGTAATAGAGTGGACTCATCAACATCCTCATAAGCAGTCCCTCAGAATCGAGGAAGACTTGCTTCCACTCTAAAAATGAGTCCTTTGTTGGCTGAACAGTCCAATACGAGAGCCACAGTCCCTGTCACAGATGGGACAGATCGTCGTTGAGGGAAAGGGTGGGTGGGACTGGTTTGCCGCACGCTCCTTCCGCTGCCTGCGCTTGATTTCTGCATGCTCTCGGCGACGAGACTCGAGGTGCTCAGCGCCCTCCCGGATGCACTTCCTCCACTTTGGGCGGTCTTTGGCCAGGGACTCCCAGGTGTCAGTGGGGATGTCGCATTTTTATCAGGGAGGCTTTGAGGGTGTCCTTGTAACGTTTCCTCTGCCCACCTTTGGCTCGTTTGCCGTGAAGGAGTTCCGAGTAGAGCGCTTGCTTTGGGAGTCTCGTGTCTGGCATGCGGACAATGTGTCCTGCCCAGCGGAGCTGATCGAATGTGGTCAGTGCTTCAATGCTGGGGATGTTGGCCTGATCTAAGGTTGGTGCATCTGGCCTCCCAGGGGATTTGTAGGATCTTGCGGAGGCACCGTTGGTGATATTTCTCCAGCGACGGACTACCGTGGTAATGCAACTAATGATGCATTATTATAAATCAATCATGTGACAAGGTCACATGACAAGTTCTGATGGCACCATCTTGTGTGTAGTGTGCTTAATGATGTTGTAACGAATATATCACAATTATGTTTATATCTTCTTCTTAGGCAGTCACTTGGAACCGAGGGTGACTTGCTTCCACACTAAAAGTGAGTTCTAAGGTGACTGATGAGACCAATGCGGGATCTACAGTCTCTGTCACAGGTGGGGCAGATGATGGTTGAAGGGACGGGTGGATGGGGTGCTTGGTTTGTTGTACGCTCCTTCCGCTCTGTACGCTTGGGTTCCGCGTGCTCCCGGCAAAGAGACTCGAGGTGTTCGGTGCCTTCCTGGATGCTTCTCCTCCACTTTGAACGGTCTTAGGCCAGGGATTTCCATATTCCTATGGCACTTCACGGGAGTATTGTAAGACAGAAATGTGACATTGAGCCACATAAGGAGAAATTAGGGCAGGTGACTAAAAGCTTGGTCAAAGACGAGGCTTTAATAAGAACATAAGAACATAAGAATTAGGAACAGGTGTAGGCCATCTAGCCCCTCGAGCCTGCTCCGCCATTCAACAAGATCATGGCTGATCTGGCCGTGGACTCAGCTCCACTTACCCGCCCGCTCCCCATAACCCTTAATTCCCTTATTGGTTAAAAATCTATCTATCTGTGATTTGAATACATTCAATGAGCTAGCCTCAACTGCTTCCTCGGGCAGAGAATTCCACAATTCACAACCCTCTGGGAGAAGAAATTCCTTCTCAACTCGGTTTTAAATTGGCTCCTCCGTATTTTGAGGCTGTGCCCCCTAGTTCTAGTCTCCCCGACCAGTGGAAACAACCTCTCTGCCTCTATCTTGTCTTTCCCTTTCATTATTTTAAATGTTTCTATAAGATCACCCCTCATCCTTCTGAACTCAATGAGTAAAGACCCAGTCTACTCAATCTATCATCATAAGGTAACCCCCTCATCTCTGGAATCAGCCTAGTGAATCGTCTCTGTACCCCCTCCAAGGCTTCCTTAAGTAAGGTGACCAAAACTGCACGCAGTACTCCAGGTGCGGCCTCACCAATACCCTATACAGTTGCAGCAGGACCTCCCTGCTTTTGTACTCCATCCCTCTCGCAATGAAGGCCAACATTCCATTCGCCTTCCTGATTACCTGCTGCACCTGCAAACTAACTTTTTGGGATTCATGCACAAGGACCCCCAGGTCCCTCTGCACCGCAGCATGTTGTAATTTCTCCCCATTCAAATAATATTCCTTTTACTGTTTTTTTTTCCAAGGTGGATGACCTCACATTTTCCGACATTGTATTCCATCTGCCAAACCTTAGCCCATTCGCTTAACCTATCTAAATCTCTTTGCAGCCTCTCTGTGTCCTCTACACAACCTGCTTTCCCACTAAGGAACATCTTAAAGGAGGAAATAAAGGTAAAGAAGCGGAGAAGTTTAAGGAGGGAATTCCAGAGCTTAGGGCCTTGGCAGCTGAAAGCATGGCTGCCAATGGTGGAGCGATTATACTCAGGGATGCTCAAGTGGGCCGAATTAGAGGAGCGCAGCCATCTCGGGGGTTTTGGGGCTGGAGGAGATTACAGAGATAGGGGGGGGGCGAGGCTATGGAGTTATTTGAAAACAAGGATGAGAATTTTGAAATCGAGGCGTTGCTTAACCGGGAGCCAATGTAGGTCAGTGAGCACAGGGGGTGATGGGTGAGCGGGACTTGGTGCGAGTTAGGACATGGTCAGCTGAGTTTTGGATGACCTCAAGTTTAGGGTAGAATGTGGGAGGGCAGCCAGGAGCGAGTTGGAGTAGTCAAGTCTAGAGGTAACAAAGGTGTGGATGAGGGCTTCAGCAGCGGATGGACTGAGGCAGGGACGGAGATGGGCGATGTTACAGAGGTGGAAATAGGCGGTTTTAGTTATGCTGTGGATAAGTGATTGGACAGTAATTTCAGGGTCAAATATGACACCAAGGTTGCGAACAGTTTAGTTCAGCCTCAGACAGGAGTTGGGGAGAGGGATGGAGTCAGTGGCTAGGGAACGGAGTTTGTGGCGGGGACCGAAAACAATGGCTTTGGTCGTCCCAATATTCAATTGGAGAAAATTCCTGCTCAGCCAGCACTAGATGTCGGACAAGCAGTCTGACAATTTAGGGACAGTGGCGGGCTCAAGAGAAATGGTGGTGAGGTAGAGCTGGGTGTCATCAGCGTACATGCGGATACTGACGCTGTGTTTTCAGATGATGTTGCCAAGGGGCAACATGCAGATGAAAAATAGGAGGGGACCAAGGATAGATACTTGGGGGACACCAGAGGTAAAGATGCGGGAGTGGGAAGAGATGCAGGGGGATAAGGGGTTATGGGGAACGGGCAGGGAAGTGGAGCTGAGTCCATGATCAGATCAGCCATCAGTTTATTGAATGGCGGAGCGGGCTCGAGGGGCCGTATGGCCAACTCCTGCTCCTAGTTCTTATGTTCTTATGTTCTAAGCCATTGCAGGAGATTTTCTGGCTATGATTAGATAGATAAGAATGGAACTAGGCGAGTGCAGTCCCACCCAGCTGGACGATGGTGGAGAGGTGTTGGAGGAGGATGGAGTGGTCACCTGTGTCAAAGGCTGGAGACAGGCCCAGAGGATGAGGAGGGATAATTTACCTTTGTCACATTCACAAAGGATGTCATTTGTGACTTAAATGAGAGCCGTTTCTGTACTGTGGCCGGGGCCGAAACTGGACTGGAGGGATTTAAATATGGAGTTCTGGGAAAAACAGACGTGGAGTTGGCAACACGTTCAAGGATTTTGGAGAGGAAAATACATTTGAAAATTGTATGGTAGTTTGCAAGGGCGGAGAGGGTAAAGGATTTATTTTTTGAGGAGAGAGGTGATGTTGGCAGATTTGAGGGAGAAGGGGACAGTACCTGAGGATAGAATGAGCTTTGGGAGGCTGAATAATACAGGATAGATAATTAAGTGTAGATCGCACAGTGCAGATAATACAGTGTGGATCGCAGAGTACAGATAATACATGGTAGAACATACAGTGCAGATCGCACAGTGCAAATAATAGAGACTAGACCGCACAGTGCAGATAATACAGAGTAGATTACACAGTGCAGATAATACAGCATGGATAATACAGTGTTTGGATAATACAGTGTGTGGGGATTACAGTGCGGATAATAAAGTATGTGGATAATACAGTGTGGAGAATACAGTGTGTGGATAATACAGTGTGGATAATACAGTGTGGATAATACAGTGTGTGGATAATACAGAGTGGAAAATACAGTGTGTGGATAATACAGTGTGGATAATACAGTGTGGATAATACAATGTGGATAATACAGTGTAGATAATACAGCGTGGATAATACAGTGTGGATAATACAGTGTGTGGATAATATAGTGTGGATAATGCAGTGTGGATAATACAGTGTGGAGAATACAGTGTGTGGATAATACAGTGTGGATAATACAGTGTGGATAATACAGTGTGTGGATGATACAGTGTGTGGATAATACAGTGTGGATAATACAATGAGAATAATACAGTGTAGATAATACAGTGTGTGGATAATAGTGTGCGGATAATACGGTGTGGATAATACAGTTTAGATAATACAGTGTGTGGATAATAGAGTGTGTAGATAATACAATGAGGATAATGCAGTGTGGATAATACAGTGTGTGAATAATACAGTGTGGATAATAGAGTGCGTGGATAATACAGTGTGGACAATACAGTGTGCGGATAATGCAGTGTGGAAAATACAGTGTGTGGATAATACAGTGTGTGGATAATACAGTGTGGATAATACAGTGTAGATAATACAGTGTGTGGATAATACAGTGTGTAGATAATGCAGTGTGGACAATACAGTGTGGATAATACAGAGTAGGTAAGACAGTGTGGATAATAAAGTGTAGATAATACAATGTGTGGATAAAAGTGTGTGGATAATACAGTGTGGATAATACAGTGTGGACAATAGAGTGTGTGGATTATACAGTGTGGACAATAGAGTGTGTGGATAATACAGTGTGGATAATACAGTGTGTGGATAATACAGTGTGGATAATACTGTGTGGATAATAAAGTGTGTGGATAATACAGTGTAGATAATACAGTGAGTGGATAATACAGTGTGGACAATACTGTGTGTGGATAATACAGTGTTGATAATACAGTGTGTGGATAATACAGTGTGGATAATACAGTGTAGATAATACAGTGTTTAGATAATACAGTGTGGATAATACAATGTGGATAATACAGTGCAGATAATACAGTGCGTGGATAATACAGTGTGTAGATAATACAGTGTGGATAATACAGTGTAGATAATGCGGTGTGTGGATAATGCAGTGGGTAGATAATACAGTGTGTAGATAATACAATGTGGATAAAAGAGTGTAGATAATACAGTGTGTGAATAATACAGTGTGTGAATAATACAGTGTGGATAATACAGTATGGACAATACAGTGTGTGGATAATACAGTATGGAAAAAAATGTGTGTAAAATACAGTGTGGATAATACAGTGCAGCTAATACAGTGTGTGGATAATACAGTGTGGATAATACAGTATGTGGATAATACAGTGTAGATAATAGAGTGTGTGGATAATACAGTGTGGACAATGCAGTGTGTGGATACTACCGTGTTGATAATACAGTGTGTGGATAATACAGTATGGATAATACCGTGTGTGGATAATACAGTGTGTGGATAATACAGTGTGGATAATACAGTGTAAATAATACCGTGTGTGGATAATACTGTGTGGATAATACAGTGTGTGGTTAATACTGTGTAGATAATACAGTGTGTGGATAATACAGTGTGGACAATACGGGTGTGTGTGGATAATACAGTGTTGATAATACAATGTGTGGATAATATAGTGTGGATAATACACTGTAGGTAATACAGTGTTTGGGTAATGCAGTGTGGATAATACAATGTGGATAATACAGTGTGTAGATAATACAATGTGGATAATACAGTGTAGATAATACAGTGTGTGGATAATACAGTGTGTAGATAATACAGTGTGGATAATACAGTGTAGATAATACGGTGTATGGATAATCCAGTGTGTGGATAATACAGTGTGTAGATAATACAATGTGGATAAAACAGTGTAGATAATACAGTGTGTGAATAATACAGTGTGGATAATACAGTGTGGACAATGCAGTGTGTGGATAATATAGTATACGACAATAAATTGGGTGGATAATACAGTGTGGAAAACACAATGTGTGCATAAGACAGTGTGGATAATACAGCGTAGCTAATACAGTGTATGGATAATACAGTCTGGATAATACAGTGTGTGGACAATACAGTGTAGATAATACAGTGTGTGGATAATACAGTGTGGACAATGCAGTGTGTGGATAATACAGTGTGGATAAAACAGTGTAGATAATACAGTATGTGGATAATACAGTGTGAATAATACAGTGTGGGTAATACAGTGTGTGGATAATACAATGTGTGGATAATATGTGTGGATAATACAGTGTAGATAATACAGTGTAGATAATACAGTGTGGGGATAATACAGTGTGGATAATACAGTGTAGATAATATAGTATGTGGATAATAGTGTGTGGATAATACAGTGTGGAAAATACAGTGTGTAGATAATACAGTGTGGATAATACAGTGTAGATAATACCGTGTGGATAATACAGTGTAGATAATACAGTGTGTGGATAATACAGTATGGATAATACAGTGTAGATATTACAGTGTGTGGATAATACACTATGTGCATAATACAGTGTAGATATTACAGTGTGTGGATAATATAGTGTGTGGATAATACAGTGTGGATAATACAGTGTGGACAATACAGTGTGTGGATAATACAGTGTGGACAATACAGTGTGTGGATAATACAGTGTGGATAATACAATGTAGATAATATGGTGTGTGGATAATACAGTGTGGATAATACAGTGTGTGGATAATACAGTGTAGATAATACAGTGTGTGGATAATACAGTGTGGATAATACCATGTGTGGATAATAAAGTGTTGATAATACAGTGTGTAGATAATATAGTGTGGATAATACAGTGTAGACAATACAGTGTTTGGATAATACAGTGTGGATAATACAATGTGGATAATACAGTGTAGATAATACAGTGTGTGGATAATACAGCGTGTAGATAATACAGTGTGGAAAATACAGTGTAGATAATACGGTGTGTGGATAATACAGTGTGTGGATAATACAGTGTGTAGATAATACAATGTGGATAAAACAGTGTAGATAATACAGTGTGTGAATAATACAGTGTGTGAATAATACAGTGTGGATAATACAGTGTGGACAATACAGTGTGTGGATAATACAGTATAAGACAATACATTGTGTGGATAATACAGTGTGGAAAATACAATGTGAGTATAAGACAGTGTGGATAATACAGTGTAGCTAATACAGTGTGTGGATAATACAGTGAGCATAATACAGTGTGTGGACAATACCGTGTAGATAATACAGAGTGTGGATAATACAGTGTGGACAATGCAGTGTGTGGATAATACAGTGTTGATAATACAGCGTTCGGATAATACAGTGAGGATAATACCGTGTGTGGATAATACAGTTTGTAGATAATACAGTGTGGATAATAGAGTGTAGATAATACAGTGTGTGGATAATACAGTGTGGATAATGCACTGTGGATAATACAGTATGTGGATAATACAGTGTGGATAATACAGTGTGTGGATAATATAGTGTTGATAATACAGTGTGGATAATACAGTGTGTGGATAATACAGTGTGGATAATACAGTGTAGATAATACAGTATGTGGATAATGCAGTGTGGATAATGCAGTGTGGATAATACAGTGTGAAGAATACAGTGTGTGGATAATACAGTGTGTGGATAATACAGTGTGGATAATACAGTGTGCATAATATAGTGTATAGATAATACAGTGTAGATAATACAGAGTGGAAAATACAGTGTGTGGATGATATAGTGACAATAATACAGTATGGAAAATACAGTGTGCGGATAATACAGTGTGGATAATACAGAGTAAATAATACAATGTGTGGATAATACAGTGTGAATAATACAGGGTGGATAATACAGTGTGTGGATAATACAGTGTGGATAATACAGTGTGTGGATAATACAGTGCAGATAAGATAGTGTGGATAATACAGTGTAGATAATACAGTGTGTGGATAATAGTGTGTGGATAATACAGTGTGGATAATACAGTGTGGACAATACCGTGTGTGGATAATACAGTGTTGATAATACAGTGTGTGGATAATATAGTATTGGATAATACACTGTAGATAATACAGTGTTTGGATAACACAGTGTGGATAATACAATGTGGATAATACAGTGTAGATAATACAGTGTGTGGATAATACAGTGTGTAGATAATACAATGTGGATAATACAGTGTAGATAATACAGTGTGTGGATAATACAGTGTGTAGATAATACAGTGTGGATAATACAGTGTAGATAATACGGGGTGTGGATAATCCAGTGTGTGGATAATACAATGTGGATAAAACAGTGTAGATAATAGTGTGTGAATAATACAGTGTGTGAATAATACAGTGTGGATAATACAGTGTGTAGATAATACAATGTGGATAAAACAGTGTAGATAATAGTGTGTGAATAATAGTGTGTGAATAATACAGTGTGGATAATACAGTGTGGACAATACAGTGTGTGGATAATACAGTATACGACAATACATTGTGTGGATAATACAGTGTGGAAAACACAATGTGTGTATAAGACAGTGTGGATAATACAGTGTAGCTAATATAATGTTTGGATAATACAGTGTGGATAATACAGTGTTTGGACAATACAGTGTAGATAATACAGTGTGTGGATAATAGAGTGTGGATAATACCATGTGTGGATAATAAAGTGTTGATAATACAGTGTGTGGATAATATAGTGTGGATAATAAAGTGTAGATAATACAGTGTGTGGATAATACAGCGTGTAGATAATACAGTGTGGATAATACAGTGTAGATAATACGGTGTGTGGATAATACAGTGTGTGGATAATACAGTGTGTAGATAATACAATGTGGATAAAACAGTGTAGATAATACAGTGTGTGAATAATACAGTGATAATAATACAGTGTGGACAATACAGTGTGTGGATAATACAGTGTGGAAAATACAATGTGAGTATAAGACAGTGTGGATAATACAGTGTAGCTAATACAGTGTGTGGATAATACAGTGAGGATAATACAGTGTGTGGACAATACCGTGTAGATAATACAGAGTGTGGATAATACAGTGTGGACAATGCAGTGTGTGGATAATACAGTGTTGATAATACAGCGTTTGGATAATACAGTGAGGATAATACAGTTTGTAGATAATACAGTGTGGATAATAGAGTGTAGATAATACAGTGTGTGGATAATACAGTGTGGATAATACAGTGTAGATAATACAGTATGTGGATAATGCAGTGTGGATAATGCAGTGTGGATAATACAGTGTGGAGAATACAGTGTGTGGATAATACAGTGTGTGGATAATACAGTGTGGATAATACAGTGTGCATAATATAGTGTATAGATAATACAGTGTAGATAATACAGAGTGGAAAATACAGTGTGTGGATGATATAGTGACAATAATACAGTGTGGAAAATACAGTGTGCGGATAATACAGTGAGGATAATACAGAGTAAATAATACAATGTGTGGATAATACAGTGTGGATAATACAGTGTGGATAATACAGTGTGTGGATAATACAGTGTGGATAATACAGTGTGTGGATAATACAGTGCAGATAAGATAGTGTGGATAATACAGTGTAGATAATACAGTGTGTGGATAATAGTGTGTGGATAATACAGTGTGGATAATACAGTGTGGTCAATACCGTGTGTGGATAATACAGTGTTGATAATACAGTGTGTGGATAATATAGTGTGGATAATACACTGTAGATAATACAGTGTTTGGATAACACAGTGTGGTAATACAATGTGGATAATTCAGTGTAGATAATACAGTGTGTGGATAATACAGTGTGTAGATAATACAATGTGGATAATACAGTGTAGATAATACAGTGTGTGGATAATACAGTGTGTAGATAATACAGTGAGGATAATACAGTGTAGATAATACCGTGTGGATAATACAGTGTAGATAATACAGTGTGTGGATAATACAGTATGGATAATACAGTGTAGATATTACAGTGTGTGGATAATACACTATGTGCATAATACAGTGTAGATATTACAGTGTGTGGATAATATAGTGTGTGGATAATACAGTGTGGACAATACAGTGTGTGGATAATACAGTGTGGACAATACAGTGTGTGGATAATACAGTGTGGATAATACCATGTGTGGATAATAAAGTGTTGATAATACAGTGTGTAGATAATATAGTGTGGATAATACAGTGTAGATAATACAGTGTTTGGATAATACAGTGTGGATAATACAATGTGGATAATACAGTGTAGATAATACAGTGTGTGGATAATACAGCGTGTAGATAATACAGTGTGGATAATACAGTGTAGATAATACGGTGTGTGGATAATACAGTGTGTGGATAATACAGTGTGTAGATAATACAATGTGGATAAAACAGTGTAGATAATACAGTGTGTGAATAATACAGTGTGTGAATAATACAGTGTGGATAATACAGTGTGGACAATACAGTGTGTGGATAATACAGTATAAGACAATACATTGTGTGGATAATACAGTGTGGAAAATACAATGTGAGTATAAGACAGTGTGGATAATACAGTGTAGCTAATACAGTGTGTGGATAATACAGTGAGCATAATACAGTGTGTGGACAATACCGTGTAGATAATACAGAGTGTGGATAATACAGTGTGGACAATGCAGTGTGTGGATAATACAGTGTTGATAATACAGCGTTCGGATAATACAGTGAGGATAATACCGTGTGTGGATAATACAGTTTGTAGATAATACAGTGTGGATAATAGAGTGTAGATAATACAGTGTGTGGATAATACAGTGTGGATAATGCACTGTGGATAATACAGTATGTGGATAATACAGTGTGGATAATACAGTGTGTGGATAATATAGTGTTGATAATACAGTGTGGATAATACAGTGTGTGGATAATACAGTGTGGATAATACAGTGTAGATAATACAGTATGTGGATAATGCAGTGTGGATAATGCAGTGTGGATAATACAGTGCGAAGAATACAGTGTGTGGATAATACAGTGTGTGGATAATACAGTGTGGATAATACAGTGTGCATAATATAGTGTATAGATAATACAGTGTAGATAATACAGAGTGGAAAATACAGTGTGTGGATGATATAGTGACAATAATACAGTATGGAAAATACAGTGTGCGGATAATACAGTGTGGATAATACAGAGTAAATAATACAATGTGTGGATAATACAGTGTGAATAATACAGGGTGGATAATACAGTGTGTGGATAATACAGTGTGGATAATACAGTGTGTGGATAATACAGTGCAGATAAGATAGTGTGGATAATACAGTGTAGATAATACAGTGTGTGGATAATAGTGTGTGGATAATACAGTGTGGATAATACAGTGTGGACAATACCGTGTGTGGATAATACAGTGTTGATAATACAGTGTGTGGATAATATAGTGTGGATAATACACTGTAGATAATACAGTGTTTGGATAACACAGTGTGGATAATACAATGTGGATAATACAGTGTAGATAATACAGTGTGTGGATAATACAGTGTGTAGATAATACAATGTGGATAATACAGTGTAGATAATACAGTGTGTGGATAATACAGTGTGTAGATAATACAGTGTGGATAATACAGTGTAGATAATACGGGGTGTGGATAATCCAGTGTGTGGATAATACAATGTGGATAAAACAGTGTAGATAATAGTGTGTGAATAATACAGTGTGTGAATAATACAGTGTGGATAATACAGTGTGTAGATAATACAATGTGGATAAAACAGTGTAGATAATAGTGTGTGAATAATAGTGTGTGAATAATACAGTGTGGATAATACAGTGTGGACAATACAGTGTGTGGATAATACAGTATACGACAATACATTGTGTGGATAATACAGTGTGGAAAACACAATGTGTGTATAAGACAGTGTGGATAATACAGTGTAGCTAATATAATGTTTGGATAATACAGTGTGGATAATACAGTGTTTGGACAATACAGTGTAGATAATACAGTGTGTGGATAATAGAGTGTGGATAATACCATGTGTGGATAATAAAGTGTTGATAATACAGTGTGTGGATAATATAGTGTGGATAATAAAGTGTAGATAATACAGTGTGTGGATAATACAGCGTGTAGATAATACAGTGTGGATAATACAGTGTAGATAATACGGTGTGTGGATAATACAGTGTGTGGATAATACAGTGTGTAGATAATACAATGTGGATAAAACAGTGTAGATAATACAGTGTGTGAATAATACAGTGTGTGAATAATACAGTGATAATAATACAGTGTGGACAATACAGTGTGTGGATAATACAGTGTGGAAAATACAATGTGAGTATAAGACAGTGTGGATAATACAGTGTAGCTAATACAGTGTGTGGATAATACAGTGAGGATAATACAGTGTGTGGACAATACCGTGTAGATAATACAGAGTGTGGATAATACAGTGTGGACAATGCAGTGTGTGGATAATACAGTGTTGATAATACAGCGTTTGGATAATACAGTGAGGATAATACAGTTTGTAGATAATACAGTGTGGATAATAGAGTGTAGATAATACAGTGTGTGGATAATACAGTGTGGATAATACAGTGTAGACAATACAGTATGTGGATAATGCAGTGTGGATAATGCAGTGTGGATAATACAGTGTGGAGAATACAGTGTGTGGATAATACAGTGTGTGGATAATACAGTGTGGATAATACAGTGTGCATAATATAGTGTATAGATAATACAGTGTAGATAATACAGAGTGGAAAATACAGTGTGTGGATGATATAGTGACAATAATACAGTGTGGAAAATACAGTGTGCGGATAATACAGTGTGGATAATACAGAGTAAATAATACAATGTGTGGATAATACAGTGTGAATAATACAGTGTGGATAATACAGTGTGTGGATAATACAGTGTGGATAATACAGTGTGTGGATAATACAGTGCAGATAAGATAGTGTGGATAATACAGTGTAGATAATACAGTGTGTGGATAATAGTGTGTGGATAATACAGTGTGGATAATACAGTGTGGTCAATACCGTGTGTGGATAATACAGTGTTGATAATACAGTGTGTGGATAATATAGTGTGGATAATACACTGTAGATAATACAGTGTTTGGATAACACAGTGTGGTAATACAATGTGGATAATACAGTGTAGATAATACAGTGTGTGGATAATACAGTGTGTAGATAATACAATGTGGATAATACAGTGTAGATAATACAGTGTGTGGATAATACAGTGTGTAGATAATACAGTGAGGATAATACAGTGTAGATAATACGGGGTGTAGATAATCCAGTGTGTGGATAATACAATGTGGATAAAACAGTGTAGATAATAGTGTGTGAATAATACAGTGTGTGAATAATACAGTGTGGATAATACAGTGTGTAGATACTACAATGTGGATAAAACAGGGTAGATAATAGTGTGTGAATAATACAGTGTGTGAATAATACAGTGTGGATAATACAGTGTGGACAATACAGTGTGTGGATAATACAGTATACGGCAATACATTGTGTGGATAATACAGTGTAGATAATACAGTGTGTGTATAATACAGTGTCACAATGCAGTTTGTGGATAATACAGTGTGGATAATACAGAGTAAATAATACAGCGTGTGGATAATATAGTGTGAATAATACAGTGTGGATAATACAGTATGTGGATAATACAGTGTGTAGATAATACAACATGGATAATACTGTGTAGATAATACGGTGTGTGTATAATACAGTGTGGTTAATACAGTGCGGATAATACAGTGTAGATAATACAGTGTGTGGTTAATACAGTGTGTAGATAATACAGTGTGGATAATACAGTGTGTGGATAATACAGTGTAGTAAGACAGTGTGGATAATACAGTGTAGATAATACAATGTGTGGATAATACAGTGTGGATAATACAGTGTGCATAATATCGTGTATAGATAATACAGTGTAGATAATACAGAGTGGAAAATACAGTGTGTGGATGATATAGTGACAATAATACAGTGTGGAAAATACAGTGTGCGGATAATACAGTGTGGATAATACAGAGTAAATAATACAATGTGTGGATAATACAGTGTGAATAATACAGTGTGGATAATACAGTGTGTGGATAATACAGTGTGGATAATACAGTGTGTGGATAATACAGTGCAGATAAGATAGTGTGGATAATACAGTGTAGATAATACAGTGTGTGGATAATAGTGTGTGGATAATACAGTGTGGATAATGCAGTGTGGTCAATACCGTGTGTGGATAATACAGTGTTGATAATACAGTGTGTGGATAATATAGTGTGGATAATACACTGTAGATAATACAGTGTTTGGATAACACAGTGTGGTAATACAATGTGGATAATACAGTGTAGATAATACAGTGTGTGGATAATACAGTGTGTAGATAATAGTGTGTGGATAATACAGCGTGCATAATGCAGTGTAGATGATACAGTGTGTGGATAATAGAGTGTGTGGATAATACAGTGTGTAGATAATACAATGAGGATAATGCAGTGTGGATAATACAGTGTGTGGATAATACAGTGTGTGAATAATACAGTGTGGACAATACAGTGTGTGGATAATACAATGTGGAAAATACAGTGTAGATAATACAGTGTGTGGATAATACAATGTGGATAATACAGTGTAGATAATACAGTGTGTGGATAACACAGTATGGACAAAACAGTGTGTGGATAATACAGTGTGGAAAATACAATGTGTGTATAATACAGTGTGGATAATACAGTGCAGCTAATACAGTGTGTGGATAATACAGTGTGGATAATACAGTGTGTGGATAATACAGTGTAGATAATACAGTGTGTGAATTATAGTGTGGATAATACAGTGTGTGGATAATACAGTGTAGATAATACAGTGTGTGGATAATACAGTGTGGATAATGCAGTGTGGATAATACAGTGTGTGGATAATACAGTGTAGATAATACAGTGTAGATAATACAGAGTGTGGATAATATAGTGTGTGGATAATACAGTATGGATAATATAGTGTGGATAATACAGTGTAGATAATACAGTGTGTGGATAATACAGTGTATGGATAATAATGTGTGGATAATACAGTGTAGATAATAAAGGGTGTGGATAATACAGTGTGGACTATACCGTGTGTGGATAATACAGTGTGGAAAATACAGTGTATAGATAATACAGTGTGGATAATACAGTGTGGATAATACAGTGTGTGGATAATACAGTGTAGATAATAACATGTGGATAATATAGTGTAGATAAGACAGTGTGGACAATGCAGTATGGATAATACAGTGTAGATATTACAGTGTGTGTATAATATAGTGTTTGGATAATACAGTGTGGATAACACAGTGTAGATAATACAGTGTGGACAATGCAGTATGGATAATGCAGTGTAGATATTACAGTGTGTGGATAAAACACTGTGTGGATAATACAGTATGCATAATACAGTGTAGATATTACAGTGTGTGTATAATATAGTGTTTGGATAATACAGTGTGGATAACACAGTGTAGATAATACCGTGTATGGATAATACAGTGTGGATAATACAGTGTGGATAATACAGTGTAGATAATACCGTGTATGGATAATACAGTGTGGATAATACAGTGTGGATAATACAGTGTAGATAATACAGTGTGTGGATAATACAGTGTGGATAACACAGTGTAGATAATACCGTGTGTGGATAATACAGTGTGGATAATACAGTGTAGATATTACAGTGTGTGGATAATATAGTGTGTTGATAATACAGTGTGGATAATACAGTGTAGATATACAGTGTGTGGATAATATAGTGTGTGGATAATACAGTGTGGATAACACAGTGTAGATAATACCGTGTGTGGATAATACAGTGTAGATAATACAGTGCATGGATAATGTAGTGTGTGGATAATACAGTGTGGATAACACAGTGTAGATAATACAGTGTGTGGATAATACAGTGTGTGGATAATACAGTGTGGATAATACAGAGTGGATAATACAGTGTGGATAATAGAGTGTGTGGATAATACAGTGTGGATAATACAGTGTAGATAATACAGTGTGTGGATAATACAGTGTGTGGATAATAAAGTGCAGATAATACAGTGTGCTGATAATACAGTGTGGACAATACAGTGTGTGGATAATACAGTTATGATAATACTGTGTGTGGATCATACAGCCTGGATAATACAGTGTGACTAATAGTGTAGATAACAGTGTGTGGATAAAACAGTGTGGATAATACAATGTGGATAATACAGTGTAGATAATACAGTGTGTGGATAATACAGTGTGGATAAAACAGTGCAGTTAATACAGTGTGTGGATAATACTGTGTGGATAATACAGTGTAGATAATACCGTGTGTGAATAATAGTGTGGATATAACAGTGTAGATAATACAGTGTGGATAATCCAGTGTGGATAAAACAGTGTAGATAACACAGTGTGCAGATAATGCAGTGTAGATAATACAATGAGGATAATACACTGTAGATAATACAGTGTGTGGATAATACAGTGTGTGAATAATACAGTGTGGATAATATAGTGTGGATAATACAGTGTGTGTATAATAAAGTGTAGATAATGCAGTGTGGATAATACAGTATAGATAATACAGCGTGGATAATATAGTGTGGACAATACAGTGTGTGGATAATACAGTGTGGAAAATACAGTGTGTGGATAATACAGTGTGGATAATAAAGTGTGTGGATAATACAGTGTGAATAATACAGTGTAGATAATACAGTGTGTGGATAATACAGTGTGTGGATAATACAGTGTAAATAATACAGTGAGTGGATAATACAGTGTGGACAATACTGTATAGATAATACAGTATTTGGATAATACAGTGTGGATACTACAATGTGGATAATACAGTGTAGATAATACAGTGTGTGGATAATACAGTGTGGATAATACCGTGTGTGGATAATACAGTGTGAATGATACAGTGTAGATAATACAGTGTTTGGATAATACAGTGTGGATAATACAATGTGGATAATACAGTGTAGATAATACAGTGTGTGGATAATACAGTGTGTAGATAATACAATGTGGACAATACATTGTAGATAATACAGTGTGTGAATAATACAGTGTGTGAATAATATAGTGTGGATAATACATATGGACAATACAGTGTGTGGATTATACAGTGTGGAAAATACAATGTGTGTATAATACAGTGTGGATAATACAGTGCGGCCAATACAGTGTGTGGATAATGCAGTGTTGATAATATAGTGCATGAATAATACAGTGTAGATAGTACAATGTGTGGATAATACAGTGTGGATAATACCGTGTGTGGATAATACAGTGTGTGGATAATACAGTGTAGATAATTCAGTGTGTGGATAATACAGTGTGGATAATGCAGTGTGGATAATACAGTGTGTGGATAATACAGTGTGGATAATACAGGGTGGACAATACAGTGTGTGGATAATACAGTGTAGCTAATACAGTGTAGCTAATACAGAGTGTGGATAATATAGTGTGTGGATAATACAGTGTGGATAATATAGTGTGGATAATACAGTGTAGATAATACAGTGTGTGGATAATACAGTGTGTGGATAATACAGTGTGGATAATACAGTGTAGATACTACAGGGTGTGGATAATACAGTGTGGACTATACAGTGTGTGGATAATACAGTGTGGAAAATACAGTGTGTAGATAATACAGTGTAGATAATACAGTGTAGAAATACAGTGTGTGGATAATACCGTGTGTGGATAATACAGTGTGGAGAATACAGTGTGTGGATAATACAGTGTAGATAATACCGTGTGGATAATACAGTGTAGATAAGACAGTGTGGACAATACAGTATGGATGATACAGTGTAGATATTACAGTGTGTGGATAATACCGTGCGTGGATAATACAGCGTGGACAATACAGTGTAAATATTACAGTGTGTGGATAATAAACTGTGTGGATAATACAGTGTGGATAATACAGTGTAGATAATACAGTGCGTGGATAATATAGTGTGTGGATAATACAGTGTGGATAACACAGTGTAGATAATACAGTGTGTGTGGATAATACAGTGTGTGGATAATGCACTGTGGATAATACAGCGTGGACAATACATTGTGGATAATACAGAGTGGATAATACAGTGTGGATAATATAGTGTGTGGATAATGCAGTGTGTGGATAATACAGTGTGGATAATACAGTGTGTGGATAATACAGTGTGGATAATACAGTGTGTGGATAATACAGTGTGGATAATACAGTGTGGATAATACAATGTAGATAATAAAGTGTAGATAATACAGTATGGATAATACAGTGTGGATAATACAGTGTGGATAATACAGTGTGGATAATATAGTATAGATAATACAGTATGTGGATAATATAGTGTGGATAATAGTGTGTGAATAATACAGTGTGAATAATGCAGTGTAGATAATAAAGTGTACACAATACAGTGTGGATAATACAGTGTGTGGTTAATACAGTGTGTGGATAATACAGTGTGTGGTTAATACAGTGTGTGGATAATACCGTGTGGATAATACAGTGTGGATAATACAGTGTGTGAATAATACAGTGTGGATAATACAATTCAGATAATACTGTGTGGATAATACAGTGTGTGGTTAATATAGTATGTGGATAATACAGTGTGTGGTTAATACAGTGTGTGGATAATACAGTGTGGATAATACAGTGTGGATAATACAGTGTGGCTAATACAGTGTGTTGATAACACAGTGTGTGTATAATACAAGTGTGGATAATACAGTGTGTGGATAATACAGTGTAGATAATACAGTGTGTGTATAATACAGTGTGGATAATACAGTGCAGAAACAGTGTGGAGAATACAGTGTGGATAATACAGTGTGTGGATAATACAGTTTTGATAATGCAGTGTGCATAATACATTGTGGATAATACAGTGTGGGTAATACAGTGTGTGGCTAATACAGTGTGGATAATACATTGTAGATAATACAGTGTGGGTAATATAGTGTGGATAATACAGTGTAGATAATACAGTATGGGTAATACCGTGTGGATAATACAATGTAGATAATAAAGTGTACATAATACAGTGTGGATAATACAGTGTGTGGATAATAAAGTGTAGATAATACAGTGCGAATAATGCAGTGTAGAAAATAAAGTGTAGATAATACAGTGTGTAGATAATACAGTGTGTGGATAATACAGTGTGGATAATACAGTGTGTGAATAATACAGTGTGGATAATACAATTCAGATAATACTGTGTGGATAATACAGTGTGTGGTTAATACAGTGTGTGGATAATACAGTGTGTGGTTAATACAGTGTGTGGATAATACAGTGTGGATAATACAGTGTGGCTAATACAGTGTGTGGATAACACAGTGTGTGTATAATACAGTGTGGATAATACAGTGTGTGGATAATATAGTGTGGATAATACAGTGTGGATAATACAGTGTGTGGATAATATAGTGTGGATAATACAGTGTGGATAATACAGTGCAGAAACAGTGTGGAGAATACAGTGTGGATAATACAGTGTGTGGATAATACAGTTTTGATAATGCAGTGTGCATAATACATTGTGGATAATACAGTGTGGGTAATACAGTGTGTGGCTAATACAGTGTGGATAATACATTGTAGATAATACAGTGTGGGTAATATAGTGTGGATAATACAGTGTAGATAATACAGTATGGGTAATACAGTGTGGATAATACAATGTAGATAATAAAGTGTACATAATACAGTGTGGATAACACAGTGTGTGTATAATACAGTGTGGATAATACAGTGTGTGGATAATATAGTGTGGATAATACAGTGTGGATAATACAGTGTGTGGATAATATAGTGTGGGTAATACAGTGTGTGGCTAATACAGTGTGGATAATACATTGTAGATAATACAGTGTGGGTAATATAGTGTGGATAATACAGTGTAGATAATACAGTATGGGTAATACAGTGTGGATAATACAATGTAGATAATAAAGTGTACATAATACAGTGTGGATAATACAGTGTGTGGCTAATACAGTGTGGATAATACATTGTAGATAATACAGTGTGGGTAATATAGTGTTGATAATACAGTGTAGATAATACAGTATGGGTAATATAGTGTGGATAATACAGTGCGGATAATAATGGGTGGTAATATAAATTCAAAATTATTGCAAAGCAATTTGTCTTTCAAGAAGCACTGATGAAGGTATAAAGATAGATTTACAAGGATGATATTTTGTTCGTTCTGGAATGTAGGCGTCGCTGTCAAGGCCGACATTTATTGCCCATCTCTAATTTCCCTTGAGAAGGTGGTGGTGAGTCGCCTTCTTGAGCCGCTGCAGTCCGTGTGGTGAAGGTACTCCCACAGTGCTGTTAGGGAGTTGCAGGATTTTGACCCAGCGACGATGAAGGAACGGCCGATATATTCCCGAGTCAGGATGATGGAACTTTGAGGGGAACTTGATAATTTGAGACCTGAGAAGCTGTTGCTATCAGGAAGCGCTGAACAGGCTGGGGCTGTGCTGTCTAGAAAGGCGAAGACTGAGGTGTGGCTGATTGAGGTCTTTAAGATTCTGAAAGTGTTTGATAGGGTAGACATAGAGAAGATGTTTCCACTTGTGGGGGCCGAGCAGAACTAGCGGCCATAAATATAAGATAGTCACTGATAAATCCAATAAGGAATTGTTTACCCAGAGAGTGCTGAGAATGTGGAACTGGCTACCACAGGGAGTGGTTGAGGCGAATAGTATAGACGCGTTTAAGGGGAAGCTGGATAAACACATGAGGGAGAAGGGAATAAAGGGTTATGCTGATAGGGTTAAGTGAAGTAGGGTGGAAGGAACCGCGTGTGGAGCATAAACACCGGCACGGACCAGTTGGCCCAATGACCTGATTCTGTGCTTTACCTTCTATGTAAAACCTGAGGTGGCAACAGCGGCAGGTCGGGGCCATAAAAGGAGCGCTGAGGAGGTATACCACGACAAGGTACAGCGCCAGCTGGTGCAGGAGGGTGACGGCAGCGAAGAATGACGTCATCAAGGTCCAGGTCAGTGATTGGAGCGTGGGCAGATACATCAGGACCGGTGAGAGACTGTGGAGGGATCTGATCAGGGCCCAGGAGAGGCGTGAGTTCAGGGCCAGGTGCCCAGGGGCTGCACGGGCCCAGCCCACACTGTGATATGTGCGCGCACTAAGTCCGTGCAGCAGAGCGGGTCTCCAGTCGTCCTGGTTAACACTTGCCACTGGACCAAGACCTAGCTCTGTCAAGCCCGTGTGGTGGCTGGTGTGCAACGGTCACCCCACGTTAAAAAAATCCACACACAGGCATCTTCCACCCTTCAACATGTAGTTCCAGATCCGGAATAATAGGTCCTTCATTGAAACACCTGTGAACTCATCCCCGTGGAAGCAAGTCATCCTCGCTTCGAGGGACTGCCTATGATGATGAAAACCTGAGGTCCAGAGACTCCCCTGTGCTGAATAAATGGAGCTCTGCTGCCACCCTGTGGCGATGCTATGTTCTGCATGGGAACGCACCGCCTGTTGCTGTCTGCAGGCGAGGGGAGAGGGGCCCATTACATTTCACAGCACCTTTTATCCTATGGGGTTGCTGGGGGTTTTGGGGGGATGTTAGGATTAGAGCGGGAATGAACGGCCCCCCAGGGCCCCCCAGACCCTGGGACAGTGCGATCGGAGTGTGTACATAAGAACATAAGAACATAAGAATTAGGAACAGGAGTAGGCCATCTAGCCCCTCGAGCCTGCACCGCCATTCAACAAGATCATGGCTGATCTGGCCGTGGACTCAGCTCCACTTACCCGCCCGCTCCCCATAACCCTTAATTCCCTTATTGGTTAAAAATCTATCTATCTGTGTAATGTGGTGTGGGAGCAGCAATAAAGGGCGGGAGAGTCAGGAGTCAGGGGGTTGGCAATGAGGAGAGAGCAGGAATCTGGTGAATAGGAGAGGGGGGTGTGGGGAAAGAGGGAGACTGGGGAAATGGGCCTTGGAGTGGGGAAAGGGGGTTGGGGGGAGAGGGAGTGAGACTGGGGAATGGGGAGAGGAGAGAGAGAGAGAGAGAGAGACTGGGCAAAGGGGAGAGGAGAGAGAGAGAGAGAGAGACTGAGGAATGGGGGAGGAGAGAGAGAGAGAGAGAGACTGGGGAATGGGAGAAGAGAGAGAGAGAGAGAGAGAGAGAGACTGGGGTATGGGGAGAGGAGAGAGAGAGAGAGAGACTGGGGAATGGGGGAGGAGAGAGAGAGAGAGAGAGAGACTGGGGTATGGGGAGAGGAGAGAGAGAGAGAGAGACTGGGGAATGGGGGAGGGGAAAGAGAGAGAGAGACTGGGGAATGGAGGAGGGGGGAGAGAGAGAGAGAGAGAGAGAGACTGGGGAATGGAGGAGGGGGGAGAGAGAGAGAGAGAGAAAGAGAGAGACTGTCAGAGTAGGAATCGCAGGATAGCGCAGATGAATACGTGGCTTGAGCAGTGGTGCAGCAGGGAGGGATTCAAATTCCTGGGGCATTGGAACCGGTTCTGGGGGAGGTGAGACCAGTACAAACCGGACGGTCTGCACCTGGGCAAGACCGGAACCAATGTCCTAGGGGGAGTATTTACAAGTGCTGTTGGGGAGGAGTTAAACTAATATGGCAGGGGGATGGGAACCAATGCAGGGAGACAGAGGGAAACAAAATGGAGACAGAAGCAAAAGACAGAAAGGAGATGAGTAAAAGTGGAGGGCAGAGAAACCCAAGGCAAAAAACAAAAAGGGCCACTTTGCAACAAAATTCTAAAGGGTCAAAGTGTGCTAAAAAGGCAAGCCTGAAGGCTCTGTGCATCAATGCGAGGAGTATTCGGTATAAGGTGGACGAATTAACTGTTCAGACGGCAGTTAACGGATACGATGTGGTTGGCATCACGGAGACATGGCTCCAGGGTGACCAAGGCTGGGAACTCAACATCCAGGGGTATTCAACATTTAGAATGGATAGACAGAAAGGAAAAGGAGGTGGGGTGGCGTTGCTGGTTAAAGAGGAAATTAATGCAATTGTAAGGAAAGACATTAGCTTGGATGATGTGGAATCGGTATGGGTGGAGCTACGGAATACCAAGGGGCAGAAAACACTAGTGGGAGTTGTGTACAGACCACCAAACAGTAGTAGTGATGTTGGGGAGGGCATCAAACAGGAAATTAGGGGTGCATGCAATAAAGGTGCAGCAGTTGTCATGGGTGACTTTAATATGAATAGAGATTGGGCTAACTAAACTGGAAACAATACAGTGGAGGAGGATTTCCTGGAGTGCAAATTGGATGGCTTTCTAGACCAATATTTCGAGGAACCAACTAGGGGGGAGGCCATCTTAGACTGGGTATTGTGTAATGAGAGAGGATTAATTGGTAATCTCGTTGTGCGAGGCCCCTTGGGGAAGAGTGACCATAATATGGTGGAATTCTACATTAGGATGGAGAATGAAATAGTTAATTCAGAGACCATGGTCCAGAACTTAAAGAAGGGTAACTTTGAAGGTATGAGGCATGAATTGGCTAGGATAGATTGGCAAATAATACTTAAGGGGTTGACAGTGGATGGGCAATGGCAGACATTTAGAGACCGCATGGATGAACTACAACAATTGTACATCCCTGTCTGGTGTAAAAATAAAAAAGGGAAGGTGGCTCAACCGTGGCTGTCAAGGGAAATCAGGGATAGTATTAAAGCCAAGGAAGTGGCATACAAATTGGCCAGAAATAGCAGTGAACCTGGGGACTGGGAGAAATTTAGAACTCAGCAGCGGAGGACAAAGGGTTTGATTAGGGCAGGGAAAATAGAGTACGAGAGGAAGCTTGCAGGGAATATTAAAATGAACTGCAAAAGCTTTTATAGATATGTAAGGGTAAAAAGTTTAGTAAAGACAAACGTAGGTCCCCTGCAGTCAGAATCAAGGGAAGTCATAACTGGGAACAAAGAAATGGCAGACCAATTGACCAAGTACTTTGGTTTGGTATTCACTAAGGAGGACACAAACAACCTTCCGGATATAAAAGGGGTCAGAGGGTCAAGTAAGAAGGAGGAACTGAGGGAAATCCTTATTAGTCGGAAAATTGTGTTGGGGGAATTGATGGGATTGAAGGCAGATAAATCCCCAGGGCCTGATGGTCTGCATCCCAGAGTATTTAAGGAGGTGGCCTTGGAAATAGCGGATGCATTGATAGTCATTTTCCAACATTCCATTGACTCTGGATCAGCTCCTATGGAGTGGAGGGTAGCCAATGTAACCCCACTTTTTAAAAAAGGAGGAAGAGAGAAAACAGGGAATTATAGACCGGTCAGCCTGACCTCAGTAGTGGGTAAAATGATGGAATCAATTATTAAGGATGTCTCAGCATTTGGAAAGAGGTGACATGATAGGTCCAAGTCAGCATGGATTTGTGAAAGGGAAATCATGCTTGACAAATCTTCTGGAATTTTTTGAGGATGTTTCCAGTAGAGTGGACAAGGGAGAACCAGTTGATGTGGTGTATTTGGACTTTCAGAAGGCTTTCGACAAGGTCCCACACAATAGATTAATATGCAAAGTTAAAACACATGGGATTGGGGGTAGTGTGCTGACGTGGATTGAGAACTGGTTGGCAGACAGGAAGCAAAGAGTAGGAGTAAATGGGTACTTTTCAGAATGGCAGGCAGTGACTAGTGGGGTACTGCAAGGTTCTGTGCTGGGGCCCCAGCTGTTTACATTGTACATTAATGATTTAGACGAGGGGATTAAATGTAGTATCTCCAAATTTGCGGATGACACTAAGTTGGGTGGCAGTGTGAGCTGTGAGGAGAATGCTATGAGGCTGCAGAGTGACTTGGATAGGTTAGGTGAGTGGGCAAATGCATGGCAGATGAAGTCTAATGTGGATAAATGTGAGGTTATTCACTTTGGTGGTAAAAACAGAGGGACAGACTATTATCTGAATGGTGACAGATTAGGAAAAGGGGAGGTGCAACGAGACCTGGGTGTCATGGTACATCAGTCATTGAAGGTTGGCATGCAGTACAGCAGGCGGTTAAGAAAGCAAATGGCATGTTGGCTTTCATAGCGAGGGGATTTGAGTACAGGGGCAGGGAGGTGTTACTACAGTTGTACAGGGCCTTGGTGAGGCCACACCTGGAGTATTCTGTACAGTTTTGGTCTCCTAACCTGAGCAAGGACATTCTTGCTTTTGAGGGAGTGCAGCGAAGGTTCACCAGACTGATTCCCGGGATGGCGGGACTGACCTATCAAGAAAGACTGGATCAACTGGGCTTGTATTCACTGGAGTTCAGAAGAATGAGAGGGGATCTCATAGAAACATTTAAAATTCTGACGGGTTTAGACAGGTTAGATGCAGGAAGAATGTTCCCAATGTTGGGGAAGTCCAGAACCAGGGGTCACAGACTAAGGATAAGGGGTAAGCCATTTAGGACCGAGATGAGGAAAAACCTCTTCACCCAGAGAGTGGTGAACCTGTGGAATTCTCTACCACAGAAAGTTGTTGAGGCCAATTCACTAAATATATTCAAAAAGGAGTTTGATGTAGTCCTTACTACTAGGGGGATCAAGGGGTATGGTGAGAAAGCAGGAATGGGGTACTGAAGTTGCTTGTTTAGCCATGATCATATTGAATGGTGGTGCAGGCTCGAAGGGCCGAATGGCCTACTCCTGCACCTATTTTCTATGTTTCTATGTTTCTATGACTGGGGAATGGGGGTCGGGGGAGAGAGTGAGAGAGAGAGACTGGGGTATGGGGGAGAAAGAGGGAGAGAGAGACTGGAGAATGGGAGGGAAAGAGAGAGACTGGGGAATGTGGGTCGAGGGTGAGAGAGAGAGAGAGAGAGAGACTGGAGAATCGGGGAGGGGAAAGAGAGAGAGAGACTGGAGAATGGGGGAGTGGAGAGAAAGAGAGAGAGAGATTGGGGAATGCACGAGGAGAGAGAGAGCGAGAGAGAGAGAGAGATTGGGGAATGGGGGAGGAGAGAGAGAGAGAGAGAGAGAGAGAGAGACTGGAGAATCGGGGAGGGGAGAGAGAGAGAGAGACTGGAGAATGAGGGAGTGGAGAGAAAGAGAGAGAGAGATTGGGGAATGCACGAGGAGAGAGAGAGCGAGAGAGAGAGAGATTGGGGAATGGGGGAGGAGAGAGAGAGAGAGAGAGAGAGAGACTGGGGAATGGGGTAGGGTGAGAGGGAGACTGGTGAATGCGGGTCAGAGAAGAGGGAGACTGTGGAATGGGAGTCGTGGAGAGGGAGACTGGGAAATGGGAGTTGAGGGAGAGGGAAACTGGGGAATGGGGGAGAGGGAGACTGGGGAATGGGGCTTGGGGGAGAGGGAGACTGGGAAATGGGAGTCGGGGAGAGGGAGACTGGGAAATGCGAGTCGGGGAGAGGGAGACTGGGAAATGGGAGTCGGGGAGAGGGAGACTGGGAAATGGGAGTCGGGGAGAGGGAGACTGGGGAATGGGGGAGAGGGAGAGAGAGAGAGAGAGAGAGAGAGAGAGAGAGAGAGAGAGAGAGACTGGGGAATGGGGGAGGGGAGAGGGTGACTGGGGAATGGGGGAGGGGAAGAGGGAGACTGGGGAATGGGGGAGGGGGAGAGGGAGACTGGGGAATGGGGGAGAGGGAGAGAGAGAGAGAGAGAGACTGGGGAATGGGGGAGGGGAGAGGGAGACTGGGGAATCGGGGTGGGGAGAGAGAGAGAGAGAGAGAGAGAGAGAGAGAGAGACTGGGGAATGGGGGAGGGGAGAGGGTGACTGGGGAATGGGGGAGGGCAGAGGGAGACTGGGGAATGGGGGAGGAGAGAGGGAGACTGGGGAATGGGGGAGGGGAGAGAGAGACTGGGGAATCGGGGTGGGGAGAGAGAGAAAGAGAGAGAGAGAGAGAGAGAGAGAGAGAGAGAGAGACTGGGGAATGGGGGAGGGGGTGAGGATACTGGGGATTGGACGTCCACATAGGATTACATCGGATATACGGCACAGAAACAGACCATTCGGCCCAACCAATCCATGCGGCGTTTATGCTCCACTCGAGCCTCCTCCCGTCTCTCCTCATCTAAATCTATCAGCATAACCCTCTATTCCCTTCTCCCTCATATGCTTGTCCAGTCTCCCCTTAAATGTATCGATACTATTCGCCTCAACCCCTCCCTGTGGCAGCGAGTTCCACATTCTCACCACTCTCTGGGTAAAGAAGTTTCTTCTGAATCCCCGATTTGATTTCTTGGTGACTATCTTATATTGATGGCCTCTAGTTATGCCCTTCCCCACAAGTGCGAACACTCTCTCTGTATCCACTCTATCAAAACCTTTCATAATTTTAAAGACCTCTTTTAGGTCACCCCTCAGCCTTCTCTTTTCAAGAGAAAAGAGACCCAGCCTGTTCATCCTTTCCTGATGTGTATACCCTCACATTTCTGGTATCATCCTTGTAAATCTTCTCTGCACCCTCTCCAGTGCCTCTATATCCTTTTTATAATATGGCGTAGTACTCTAAGTGTGGTCTAACCAAAGTTCGATACAAGTTTAACATAACTTCAGTACTTTTCAATTCTATCCCTCTAGAAATAAACTCTCGTGCTTGGTTTGCTTTATATATGAGGGAGAAGGTCGAGGAGAGAGGGAGACTTGAGCCTCCTGACTAGACACTTCCTATTCCCCCTCCGCCCTCCCCCATCCCCCCCAAACCATGGGGCCTCGGTTTCATGTCTCATCCAAAAGACGGCACCTCTGACACAAGGCCATCAAGGAGAGCAATGGCCTGGAAAATGTTAATTTATGCTAAGTTGTCGTAATTACATTGTCAGCTGTGGCTCAGTGAGTAGCACACTCACCTCAGAGTCAGAAGGTTGTGTGTTCAGGTCCCAGGGACTTGAGCACAAATCTAGACCGACACTCCCAGGGCAGTGCTGAGGGAGCGCTGCACTGTCGGAGGTGCCATCTTTCGGATGAGACGTTAAACCGAGGCCCCGCCTGCCCTCTCAGGTGGACGTAAAAGATCCCACGGCCACTATTTCCCACATTACAACAGTGACTACACTTCAGAAGTACCTCATTGACTGTAAAGCGCTTTGAGACGTCCGGTGGCCGTGAAAGGTGCTATATAAATGCAAGTTTCTTCCTTTATCTCTAAATGCAGTTCGCATCGGGTTAAACGCACAAGTTATTCTGGAATAAAAACAGACAATGCTGGAAACACTCAGCGGGTCAGGCAGCATCTGTGGAGAGAGAAACAGAGATAACGTTTCGGGTCGATGATCCTTCGTCAGCGCTGGAAAAAGTTAGAGATGTGACAGGTTTTAAGCCAGTGTAGGGGCAGGGAATGGGGGGAGGGGGAGGAAAGAGCACAAGGGAAGGTCTGTGATAGGGTGGAAGACAGGAGAGATTAGAGAGACAAAAAATGATGGTGGGTACAAAGCAAAAGGAGATGGTCATGGGACAAGTGAGTAAACAAGAGGTGGGTCTCGCGGAGGTGTCAATGGGAATAGCAGAACCTGCAACAGGTGCTGTTGCCGGACTGGGAACCAGTGTCGATCAGCAAGCACAGAGGGTGACAGGTGAGCAGGACTGGGTGCCAAAGCAAGGAAGTTATGATGAACCTTTATAAATCACTGGTTCAGCTCCAGCTGGAGTAGTGTGTCCAATTCTGGGCTCCGCACTTTCGGAAGGACGTCGAGACCTTGGCGCGGTTGCGGAGGAGTTTTTTTAAGAATGGTTCCAGGGATGAGGGACTTCAGTTGCGTGGAGAGACTGGAGATTCTGCGCTCGTTCTCCTTAGGGTCGGTAATCATGTGGACACATCCCTGGAACCACTGCAATTAATATCAGCAGAGAAAAAGTACTTGAGAAACTAACGGGGCTAAAAGCCGACAAATCCCCTGGACCGGTCATAGAAACATAGAAAATAGGTGCAGGAGTAGGCCATTCGGCCCTTCGAGCCTGCACCGCCATTCGATATGATCATGGCTGATCATTCACCTCAGTACCCCATTCCTGCTTTCTCTCCATACCCCTTGATCCCTTTAGCCGTAAGGGCCACATCTAACTCCCTTTTTGAATATATCCAACGAATTGGCCTCAACTACTTTCTGCGGTAGAGAATTCCACAGGTTCACCACTCTCTGGGTGAAGAAGTTTCTCCTCGCCTCGGTCCTAAATGGCTTACCCCTTACCCTTAGACTGTGACCCCTGGTTCTGGACTACATCCTAGGGTTTTAAAAGAGGTGGCTGCAGAGATAGTGGATGCTTTGGTTTTGATCTTCCAAAAATCCCGAGATTCTAGAATGGTCTCCGTGGATTTGAAGGTAGAAAATGTAACACCGTTATTCAAGAAAGTAGAGAACACAGGGAACTACAGGCCAGTTAGCCTGACATCAGTCTTCGGGAAAATGCCAGAATCCATTTTTCAGGGCACTTAGAAATTCATAACATGATTAGACAGAGTCAACAAGGTTTTATGAAAAGGAAATCGGTGTTTGACAAATTTATTAGAGTATTTTGGGAATGTAACTAGAAGGGTAGATAAAGGGGAACCAGTGGATGTAGTATATTTGGATTTCCAAAAGGCATTCGATAAGATGCCACATAAAAGATTATCACACAAGATAAGGGTTCATGGGATTAAAGATAATGTATTAGCATGGATAGAGGATTGGTTAACAGACAGAAAACAGAGAGTAGGGATAAACAGGTAATTTTCAGGTTGGCAGTCTGTAACTAGTGGGTTGCTGCAGGGATCAGTGCTGGGGCCTCAGCTATTTATGATCTATATTAATAATTGAGATGAAGGGACCGAGTGCAATGTATCCAAGTTTGCTGACGATTTAAAGCTAGGTGGGACAGTAAGCTGTGAGGAGAACACAAAGCATCTGCAAAGGGATATAGATAGATTAAATGAGTGGGCAGTTAGGTGGCAGATGGAATATAATGTGGGGAAATGTGAGGTTATTCACTTTAGTAGGATAAATAGAAAAACACAATATTTTTTAAATGGTGAGAAACTTTTAAATGTTGGTGTTCAGAGAGATTTGGGTGCCCTTGTGCAAGAAAGACAGAAAGCTAGTATGCAGGTACAGCAAGCAATAAGGAAGGTAAATGGCATGTTGGCCTTTATTGCCAGGGGGTTGGAGTATTAAAGTAAAGAAGTCTTGCTACAATTGTACAGGGCCTTGGTGAGACCACACCTGGAGTACTGTGCACAGTTTTGGTCCCTTACCTAAGGAAGGATGTACTTGTCTTGGAGGCGGTGCAACAAAGGTTCACCAGGCGGATTCCTGGGATGAGAGGGTTGTCTTATGAGGAGAGATTGTGTAGAATGGGCCGATACTCTCTGGAGTTTAGAAGAATGAAAGGTGATCTCATTGAAACTTACAAGATTCTGAGGGAGATTGACAGGTTTAATTGCAGGGAGGATGTTTCCCCGGGCTGGAGTGTCTAGAAATAGGGGTCACAGTCTCATGATAAGGGGGCGGCCATTTAAGGCAGAGATGAAGAGAAATTTCTTCACTCAAAAGGTTGTGAATCTTTGGAATTCTCTGCCCCAGAGGGCTGTGGATGCTGGGTCATTGAATATATTCAAGGCGGAGATAGATAGATTTTTGGACTCTAGGGGAATGAAGGGACATGGGGATCAGGCGGGAAAGTGTTGAGGTCGATTATCAGCGATGATCTTATTGAATGGTGGAGCAGGCTCGAGGGACCGTATGACCGACTCCTGCTCCTAATTCTTATATTCTTATTATGATGGGCTAAATGGCCTCCTTTTATGCTGTAAAAGTCAAGGACGTGCTTATTTGTACTGCCAAAATGGCCACCATGCTCCACCCTTTGTCTCTGATTGGTCCCCTTGGAGGATAAGCCACACCCTGAAGTTTCACAGGAATGTATAACTGGAAACATAGAAACATAGAAAATAGGTGCAGGAGTAGGCCATTCGGCCCTTCGAGCCTGCACCACCATTCAATATGATCATGGCTGATCATGCAACTTCAGTACCCCATCCCTGCTTTCTCTCCATACCCCTTGATCCCTTTAGCCGTAAGGGTCACATCTAACTCCCTTTTGAATATATTGAACGAACTGGCCTCAACAACTTTCTGCGGTAGAGAATTCCACAGGTTCACAACTCTCTGAGTGAAGATGTTTCTCCTCATCTCGGTCCTAAATGGCTTACCCCTTATCCTTAGATTGTGACCCCTGGTTCTAGACTTCGCCCAACATTGGGAACATTCTTCCTGCATCTAACCTGTCCAATCCCGTCAGAATGTTATATGTTTCTATGAGATCCCCTCTCATTCTTCTAAATTGCAGTGAATATAAGCCTAATCGATCCAGTCTTTCTTCATATATCAGTCCTGCCATCCCGGGAATCAGTCTGGTGAACCTTCGCTGCATTCCCTCAATAGCAAGAATGTCCTTCCTCAGATTAGGAGACCAAAACTGTACACAATATTCAAGATGTGGCCTCACCAAGACCCTGTACAACCTATATGCTCCTATATGCAAATCCTCTCGCTATGAAGGCCACCATGCCATTTGCCTTCGTCACCGCCTGCATGCCAACTTTCAATGACTGATGTACCATGACACTCAGGTCTCTTTGCACCTCCCCTTTTCCTAATCTTTCACCATTCAGATTGTAAAATTTTTACTCTACCGCATGCAACCACACGAGGCACATTCCAGGGACAAGGCCACTCTGTGACCTTAACTCTTTATTACAGGACTCCACAAGTGATGACCCTGCGTGGGACCTCCCTTTATATACCTGTGTGATCAGGTAAGGAGTGTCTCCCACAAGATCACCCCCTGTGGTCAAGGTGTGCATCTGAGTTGAGTGTATAGAGTAATACAGTGGTGTTACATTGTAGTTACAAACATGACATCACCTTCCCTCCCAAAGTCTTATTGGGATCATAGGTTTAGTCTTTCAGGTGGTCTACGCTCCCTCGCGGAGCGCCGCAGTTGGGGCTCTGGTTGTTGGACACTGACGTGAGTGTCTGTCACCTGTGGTGATTCCGGCCTGTCCGGGCTGACTGCAGGGACTGTGCATTCTTCTGATTGCTCTTGTTGCTCCATCACCGGCGGTGTTGTGAGCTCCATCTCATGGTCTTCTTCAGGTTCCTCCGTGTCGATGTTGAACCTTTTTTTTAACATGGTCCAGATGCTTACGGCATGTCTGGCCATTGTTGAACCACGAAGACGCTGTTCCCCTCTTTGCCAATTACAGTACCCTCAAGCCATTTGGGCCTCATGGCGTGATTGAGGACGTATATAGGATCATCTATTTCTATACATCTCCCCCTTGAATTACGGTCATGGTACTCATTTTGTGACTTGCGCTTGCCCTCAACTATGTTGGTCAGGACTGGGTGGATGAGGGACAACCGAGTTTTGAATCTCCGTTTCATTAGTAGCTCTGCGGGTGGGACCCCCGTGAGCGAGTGCGGTCGGAATCTGTAGGCCAGCAGGAGACGCGATAGGCGGCATTGTAGGGAGGGTCCTTGAATCCTGAGCATACCTTGCTTAATGATTTGGACCACACGTTCCGCCTGGCCATTGGAGGCCGGCTTGAACGGCGCAGTCCTGACGTGGTTGATGACATTGCCCGACATGAACTCCGGAATTCATAGCTCGTGAAACACGGGCCATTATCACTAACCAGGATGTCCGGCAAGCCATGGGTTGCAAAGATCGCACATAGGCTTTCCATGGTGGTGGATGACGTGCATGAATTCAGGATGATGCACTCGATCCATTTCGAGTACGCATCGACGACAATGAGGAACATCTTCCCCATGAACGGGCCCGCGTAGTCAACATGAATGCGTGACTATGGCTTGGTGGGCCAGGGCCACGGGCTGAGCGGGGCCTCCCTGGGGGCATTACCCAGCTGGGCACATGTCGTGCACCTGCGAACACAGTGTTCCAGGTCTGAATCAATTCCAGGCCACCAAATGTGTGACCGGGCAATGGCCTTCATCAGCACAATGCCTGGGTGCTCGCTGTGGAGTTCCCTGATGAATGCCTCCCTGCCCCTCTGGGGCATAACTACCCGGATGCCCCATAGTAGGCAGTCGGCTTGGATGGAGAGCTCATCCATCCGTCTGTAGAACGGTCTGACCTCCTCAGGGCATGCTCCGTGTGCGGGCGCCCAATCCCCAGTCAGGATACATTTCTTAATCAAGGATAGGAGGGGATCTCTGTTTGTCCAGGTTTTGATCTGGCGGGCTGTGATGGGGGAGCCTGCACTGTCAAAGGCATCGACAGCCATGACCATCTCAGCGCTTTGCTCCGCTGCCCCCTCAGTGATGGCCAGTGGAAGCCTGCTGAGCGCGTCAGCGCAGTTTTCAGTGCCGGGCCGGTGCCGGATGGAGTAGTCATAAGCAGCCAGCGTGAAGGCCCACTGCTGTATGCGAGCTGACGCGTTGGCATTGACAGTCTTGCTGTCTGACAACAGGGATGTTAATGGCTTGTGGTCCGTCTCTAATTCAAACTTCCTACCAAAGAGGTACTGATGCATTTTTTTTACACCATAGACACATGCGAGCGCTTCCTTCTCGACCATCCCATATCCCCGTTCTGCTTGAGAGAGTAACCTGAAGGCATAAGCCACAGGTTGTAGCTGACCCTCAGCATTACCCTGCTGCAACACGCACCCAACCCAATAGGATGATGCATCATATGTCAGAACTAAACGTTTACAGGGGTCGTACAGGGTCAACAACTTGTTTGAACAAAGTAGGTTTCGCGCCCGATCAAAAGCCCGTTCCTGACAGTCCCCCCAAAACCAATCGCAACCCTTACGCAGGAGCACGTGTAGCGGCTCCAACAACGTGCTCAAGTTCGGCAGAAAGTTCCTGAAATAGTTCAACAGTCCCAGGAATGAACGCAGCTCCGATGTGTTGCAGGGCCTGGGTGCTCGTCGAATCACCTCTGTTTTGGATTCGGTGGGCCGAATCCCATCTGCAGCAACCCTCCTGCCCAGAAACTCAACCTCAGGAGCTAAAAACATGCATTTAGACTTCTTGAGTCGCAGGCCTACCCGGTCCAGTCGGCGCAGCACCTCCTCCAGGTTGTGGAGGTGTTCCTCAGTCTCTCGACCCGTGATGAGGATGTCGTCCTGGAATACTATCGTTCCCGGAATGGATTTAAGCAGGCTTTCCATGTTACGTTGAAAAATCGCGGCTGCTGATCGAATGCCAAACGGGCGCCTGTTATACGCAAACAGTCCCTTGTGCGTGGTGATGGTGGTCAGTAGTTTACTTTCGTCGGCCAGTTCCTGGGTCATATAGGCTGACGTGAGGTCCAACTTGGTGAACAGCTTGCCGCCTGTCAGCATGGCGAAGAGGTCTTCCGCTCTTGGGAGCGGGTATTGGTCTTGTCGGGACACCCGATTGATGGTGGTCTTGTAGTTGCCATAGATCCTGACAGAGCCATCTGCTTTTAGGACGGGAACGATGGGGCTCGCCCAGTCGCTGAATTCAACAGGCGAGATGATGCCCTCTCTCAACAGCCGGTACAATTCGCTCTCGATTTTTTCCCGCATTACATACAGAACCGCTCTGACTTTGTGGTGTACTGGCCTGGCATCCGGGGTGATGTGTATCACTACTTTAGTGCCTTTGAAAGTCCCGACACCCAGTTGGAATAGTGACTCTAATTGTTGTAGGACTTGTGAGCATGAACTTCGCTCCACCGTGGACATTGCATGAACATCCAACCATTTCCGGTTCATCTCGGCTAACCAGCTCCTCCCCAACAGTGCGGGACCATTGCCCGGGCCAATCCAGAGTGGCAGCCGGTTCACTAACCTATTGTGTGTGACAGCCAACATTGCACTGCCTAGCACCGGAATGATTTCTTTGGTGTAAATCCGTAATTGTGTTTCAACACGTGCTAATTTGGGTCTACTGACTTTAAGTGACCATAGCTTCTCAAATTGCTGAACTCCCATGAGTGACTGGCTGGTCCCAGTGTCCAGCTCCATGCATACAGGGATAGCGTTTAATAAAACCCTCATCATCATTGGTGGTGTTTTGGTGTATGAACTGTGAATATTCGCCACATGGACCCGCTGAACCTCGGCGTCCATCGATTTGCCCCAAAAGTTATCCTGCCTCAAAGAACCCTCTTCTGGTCCATCCGCCTCATATATTAGCCTGGTTGCAGACTTCCTGCACATTTGAGCTAAGTGGCCACTGAGATTGCAGTTTCTGCAGACAAACTGTTGGAATCTGCAAGATCTAGCTGAGTGTTTTCCCCCACACCTCCAGCATGAGTTAAAGTTTCCATTGTTGGGGAGAAAGGGACTATGGCCAGGCATTCCGCGCTGACTGTCCCGTTGACTGCTCTTAAATACCCTATTAGTGGGTGTCAATGGCCCCATCCCGGGCCGCATTGTCCACTGTGATGGCGTGAACATCCGTTCAGCCTGCCATTGTCTCTGTTGAAGTCCTACTCTGGGGTCTATTGCTACCTGGGGAGTGTCGGACTGCCCCTGCCTGCCTGCGGGGCTCTGAGTCACATTGATGATGTTGACTCAGATCCATCGCCGCGTTAGAGGCAGAATTGCGCGCATAAATCATTTTCTTCTCTTCCTCCCCCGCCATGAAAGTTTGAGCTAACAACGCCGCCGCTTCCAAGGTCAAATCCTTGGTCTCAATTAACTTGCGAAAAATTCCCGCATGACCGATACCCTCGATAAAGAAGTCCATTAGCATCTCCCCCCCTGCAGGCGTCTGTGAACTTACAGAGGCTGGCCAAGCGCCGGAGGTCCGCTACAAGATCCGGTATGCTCTGTCCTTCACGACGTCGGTGGGTGTAGAATCTGTGTCAAGTCATGTGTATGCTACTCGCCAGTTTGAGGTGCTCCCCGATTAATTTGCTAAGCTCTTCAAAGGTTTTGTCCGTCGGCTTTTCAGGTGCTAGTAAGTCCTTCATGAGCGCGTAAGTCTTTGGTCCGCAGCTGATCAAAAGATGAGCCCTTCGCTTGTCGGCCGCTGCATCCCCCAGCCATTCTTTCATAACAAAGCTTTGTTGAAGCCTCTCAACAAAATCGGCCCAGTCTTCCCCAACACAGTACCGTTCCGCTGTGCTACCGGTGGCCATTCCCGTGGGTCGTGAATTCCCGTTTCTCGTCGCCAATATAAAGTCCTTACTCTTCCGTATGAAACCACACGAGGCACATTTCAGGGTCAAGGCTACTCTGTGACCTTAACTCTTTATTACAGGACTCCACAAGTGATGACCCTGCGTGGGACCTCCCTTTATATACCTGTGTGATCAGGTAAGGAGTGTCTCCCACAAGTTCACCCCTTGTGGTCAAGGTGTGCATCTGAGTTGAGTGTATACAGTAATACAGTGGTGTTACATTGTGGTTACAAACATGACACAGATAATATTCTGCCTTCCTGTTTTTGCCCCCAAAGTGGATAACCTCACATTTATCCACATTATACTGCATCTGCCATGCATTTGACCATTCACCTAACCTGTCCAAGTCACCCTGCAGCCTTTTAGCATCCTCCTCACAGCTCACACTGCCACCCAGCTTAGTGTCATCTGCAAACGTGGAGATATTACATTCAATTCCTTCGTCTAAATCATTAATGTATATTGTAAAAACTGGGGTCCCAGCACTGAACTTTGCGGTACCCCACTAGTCACTGTCTGAAAAGGACCCGTTTATTTCTACTCTTTTCTTCCTGTTTACCAACCAGTTCTCTATCCACGTCAATACATTACCCCCAATACCATGTGCTTTAATTTTGCACACTAAACTGGAACCGCCCATCGCAAGGTCTCACTGACTTTGCAAACTGTAACTCTATCTATTTTGACTTCCTGAAGCGACAGAGGACAGAGCCCCCTAAAAGACAGGAAGGGCCAGCCAAAGTGCCTTACCCCAGTCCAAGTACACGCCTCCCCCAGCCGAAGTGCCTTACCTCAGTCCAAGTACATGCCTCCCCCAGCCGAAGTGCCTTACCCCAGTCCAAGTACATGCCTCCCCCAGCCGAAGTGCCTTACCCCAGTGCAGCAAGTGCAACCACACCCCCTTCCCCCACCCCCCCCATCACCACAGATGGGACAGGTATTTTGTACGGATTGTTAACAGGTTTATTGGATATGAAGTGAATAGTGACACTGACTTCTGGATATCATCCACTCCAACGTTATCCCTTGGTTGGAAGAATGTGATCTATCTTCCCTGAGTGCCCCTCTCTCCTCCGATCCTCACCCCCCTCCCACCCACCCGTGTCTTTCTCTCTCCCCCCCCAGTCTCTAACTCTCCCCAGCCTCTCTCTCTCTCTTGCTCTCTTTCTCTCTCTTCTAGCCTCTCTCTCCCTCCCAGTTTCTCTCCCTCTCCCCCAGCCTCTCTCACTCTCCCTCAGATTCTCTCTCTCCCCCAGTCTCTCTCTCACTTTCCCCCAGTCTTGCTCTCTCCTCCAGTCTCTCTCTCTTCTCCTAGTCTCTCTCTCCCCCGCCCCCCCAGTCTGTCTCTCTCCCCCAGTCTCTCCCTCTCCCCTAGTCTTTCCCCCACCCCCAGTATCTCTCCTCCCAATCTCTCTCTCTCTCTCCCCCAGTCTCTCCCTCTCCCCCAGTCTTCCCCCTCACCCCCAGTATCTCTCCCCCCCAATCTTTCTCTCTCTCCCAACTTCTCTCTCTCCCCCAGTCTCTCTCAATCTCCCCCACAGTCTCTCTCTCTCCCACCCAAGACTCTCACTCTCCCACACAGTCTCTCCCTCTCTATCCCTGTCTCTCTCTCCCCAGCCTCTCTCTGTCTTCCCCAGTCTCTCTCTCTCTCTATCCCTGTCTCTCTCCCCAGTCTCTCTCTCTCCCCCAGTCTCTCTCCCCTCCCCCCAGTCTCTCTCTCTCTCCCCCCAGTCTCTCTCTCCCAGTCTCTCTCCCCCCCCCCCCACCCCAAGTCTCTTTCTTTCCCCCAGTTTCTCTCTCTCTCTCTCTCTCTCTCTCTCTCTCTCCCCTGTCTCTTTCTTTCTCTCTTGCGTTCAGAATAACACCACAAGACTGTATATCTTAAGTTCAAACTGTTGTGACCTTGGTCTCTTTAATGTAACTCTAGAGTGAGAAAGCAGCATGGTAGACTGAATTTTATACCTGCTTGCCCAGGGTGTGCAGGTGACCCTTGGGTCTCCCACAGGTGTGCCCCCTGGTGGCAAGTCTTACACATTGGTAATGTTTACATACATAACATCACTCCCCCCCCCCCCCCCAACCCCCAAAGTCTTAGATACAAGTTATTTACAAGTTGAGGTGATCCGGGACTCTACGTTCCCGGGTTGATCGCCTGAGTTGAAGTCCTGGTATGGGTGAATTGGTCGGATCATTGCTGCACTGCGGTGTGACTGGTCTGATCAGACTGTCGGCCATGGTGGGTTCATCCTCGTGGTTGACCGCGAGGTCGATTGCTGGTTGGGTGTGTGTGGGTGGGTCATTGATGGTAATGTCCTCTTCAAACTGTTCTTGGTTGTCAGTGAACCGCAGTTTGTCTGATCCAAGTGCTTTCTGTACGTTTGTCCGTTCAAAAGTTTGACAACAAACACTCTATTTCCCTCCTAGGCTATCACAGTGCCAGAAACCCATTTGGGACCATGACCGTAATTAAGAACAAACACAGGGTCAGTAACCTCAATGTCACACGATACAGCCGCCCGATCGTGGTACATGTTATGCCGGTGACGCCGGCTTTCTACGTGATCATTGAGATCCAGGTGGACTAAGGAGAGCCTGGTTTTGAGTGCTCTCTTCATTAGCAATTCTGCAGGGGGAACCCCGGTAAGTGAGTGGGGTCGCGTGCGGTAGCTGAGCAGAACCCGAGATAACCGGGTCTGCAGGGAACCGTCTGTCACGCGTTTCAAGCTCTGCTTGATGGTTTGGACTGCCCGTTCCGCTTGACCATTGGATTCGGGCTTAAATGGCGCAGACCTGACATGCTTGATGCCATTGTGGGTCATGAACTCATTGAATTTCGAGCTGGTGAAGCATGGTCCATTGTCACTAATAAGGACGTCGGGCAAACCATGGGGGGCGAACATGGTCCGGATGCACCGTGGCCCTCCTCCGCCTACTGCCGACCCGGGAGCGCCCCCTCACAGGAAGAGGAGCGTCGGAGACAGAACTGGATACGGGGGGAGGGGACAGAGGGGGAGATAGAGGGAGAGACAGAGCTGGAGACAGAGGGGGAGACAGAGGGGGAGGCAGAGGGAGAGACAGAGGGGGAGACAGAGGGGGAGACAGAGGGGGAGGCAGAGGGAGAGACAGAGGGGGAGACAGAGGGGGGGACAGAGCTGGAGACAGAGGGGGAGACAGAGCTGGAGACAGAGGGGGAGACAGAGGGGGAGACAGAGCCAGAGACAGAGGGGGAGACAGAGGGGGGGACAGAGCTGGAGACAGAGGGGGAGACAGAGGGAGAGACAGAGGGGGAGACAGAGGGAGAGACAGAGGGGGAGACAGAGGGGGAGACAGAGCCAGAGACAGAGGGGGAGACAGAGCCAGAGACAGAGCTGGTGACAGTGGGGGAGGCAGAGGGTGTTATGTTTAGAATAACTCCACAAAACTGTGTTGTAAGCTCAAACCATTGTGACCTTGGTCTCTTTAATATAACTCCAAAGTGAGGCAGTAATGTGGTGGCCTGCCTTTTATACCTGCTTGCATCAGGGTACACAGTGACCCATAGGTCTCCCACAGGTGTGCCCTCTGGTGGCAAGTCTTACACACAGGTGAGGTTTGCATACATAATATCACTTCTCCCCCCCCCCCAAAGTCTTGAGTACAAGGTATCTACAGGTTGAGGCGATTTGGCGTTCTGCGTTCCCTGGTCGATCGCCTGAGTTAACGTCCTGACATGGGTTAGTTGGTTGGGTCATCGCTGCACGGCAGCTCGGCTGGTCTGATTGGACTGTCGGGCAAGGTGGGTTCATTCTCGTGGTTGACAGTGAGGTCAGTTGCTGGTTGGGTGTGTGTTGGTGATCATTGATGGTAGTGTCTTCCTCAAACTGTTCTTGGTAGTCCATGAATCGCAGTTTGGTCTGATCCAGGTGCTTTCTGCACGTTTGCCCATTCAACAATGTCACAACAAACACTCTATTCCCCTCCTTGGCTAAGACAGTGCCAGCAATCCATTCGGGACCATGACCGTAATTGAGAACAAACACAGGATCATTGACCTCAATGTCACGCGAGGCCGCTGCGCGATCATGGTACACGTTATGCCTGTGACGTCGGGTTTCTACATGATCAATGATCAGTGGACTAAGGAGAGCCTGGTTTTGAGTGCTCTCTTCATTAACAATTCTGCAAGGGGAACCACAGGTGAGCGAGTGGGGGCGTGTCCGGTAGCTGAGCAGGACCCTGGATAACCGGGTCTGCAAGGGGCTTTGCTTGATGGTTTGGAGTGCCCATTCCGCTTGGCCGTTGCATGCGGTTTTAAATGGGGCAGACCTGACATGCTTGATGCCATTGCGGGTCCTGAACTCGTTGAATTCCGAGCTGGTGAAACATGGTCCATTGTCACTGACAAGGACGTCGGGTAGCCCGTGGGTGGCGAACATGGCCCTGAGGCTTTCAATGGTGTCGGTGGACGTACATGATGACATTATTATACATTCAATCCATTTTGAGTCAGCGTCTACTGCTACGAGAAACATCTTCCCAAGAAAGTGGCCAGCGAAATCTACGTGGACCCTGGACCACGGTTTGGAGGGCCATGACCACAGGTTCAGGGAGGCCTCCCTGGGTACGTTGCTCAGCTGTGAGCAAGTGTCACATTGGTGTACGCATGCCTCTAATTTGGAGTCAATGCCGGGCCACCAGACGTGTGACCTGGTGATAGCCTTCATCATGACTATGCCTGGGTGGATACTGTGTAGGTCCCGTATAAACATTTCCCTGCCCTTTTGGGGCAAAATCACGCGATTCCCCCCCATAGGAGACAATCCGACTGGACTGACAGTTCATCCTTGCATCGATGAAAAGGCTTAATTTCCTCTTGCATTTCCCCGGGAACTCCCGACCAGCTCTCATTGAGAATGCATCTTTTTACTAGTGATAACAGGGGGTCTTGGCTGGTCCAGGTCCTGATCTGGCGAGCCGTGATGGGTGACCCCTCGCTCTCAAAAGCATCGATTACCAGAAGCGAGTCTGCGGGTTGCACCATTTCCACCCCGGTAGTAGGCAATGGCAACCGACTGAGGGCATCAGCGCAGTTCTCTATGCCTGGTCTGTGGCGGATTACATAGTCGTATGCAGACAATGTTAGTGCCCATCTTTGAATGTGGGACGATACTCTTGATTTCTGAGAGCAGTGATGTGAGCAGTTTGTGGTCGGTTTCGAGCTCGAACCGGAGACCAAATAGATATTGGTGCATTTTCTTTACCCCGCATATACAAGCCAACACTTCTTGCTCAACCATACGATATGCTCTTTCAGCCTTGGATAAACTTTTGGATGTACATGCAACCGGTTGCAGTTTGCCTGACACATTTGCTTGCTGTAACACACACCCGACCCCGTATGCATCACATGCTAGTACTAAGTATTTACACGGGTCATATAATACAAATAACTTGTTGGAGCATAGCAGGTTTCTGGCCTTGTTAAAGGCTGTTTCTTGAGATTTACCCCAAACCCAGTCATCACCCTAATGCAAGGGTTCCAGCAAAGTGCTCAACCCCCGGTAGAAAGTTACCAAAGTAGGTGAGGAGTCCCAGGAACGAACACAGCTCCGTCACATTCTGTGGTCTGGGTGCATTCTTGATGGCCTCCGTCTTGGAGTCCGTGGGTCCTTCTCCCCAGAAATTCGACCTCTGGCGCCAGGAAGACACACTTGGAGCGTTTCAGCCTGAGCCCCACTCTGTCCAGTCGCTTTAGAACCTCTTCCAGGTTGTGCAAGTATTCGGTGGTGTTGTGACCCAGTGATCAAGATGTCATCTTGGAACACCACTGTACATGGAACCAATTTCAGCAGACTCTCCATGTTCCTCTGGAAGATGGCCGCTGCCGAGAGAATCCCAAAGGGGCATCTGTGATACACGAACAGTCCTTTGTGCGTGTTGATACACGTCAACTTCTTTGACGATTCAGCCAGCTCCTGTGTCATGTACGCGGAGGTGAGGTCTAGCTTGGTGAACGACTTTCCCCCTGCTAGCATTGCGAATAAGTCCTCCACTTTGAGTAGTGGGTCCTGCTCCTGTCACGAGACTCGGTTGATCGTCACCTTGTAATCCCCACAGATTCTGACCGTCCCGTCCATCTTTAGCACCGGCACAATTGGATCGGCGTTGAACTCGACTGGCGATACGATTCCCTCTCGTTGAAGTCTGTCCAGCTCGATTTTGACTTTCTCGCGCATCATATATGGGACTGCTCGGGCCTTGTGATGAACAGGCCGTGCCCCAGGAACAAGGTGGATCTGCACTTTTGCGCCTGTGAAGTTGCTGAAGCCTGGCCCGGGAATTTGTTTAGCACCTGGGCGCACGGGGCGTCATCCACCGAAGACAGTGCTTTGATGTTGTCCCCGTTCCACCAGATCATGCCTAGCCAGCTCCTGCCGAATAGCGTAGGGCCATCGCCTGGTACAATCCATAGTGGTAAATCATGCACCATTCCGTCATACGATACTTTCACTGCCGCACTGCCGATAACAGGTATGAGTTCTTTGGTGTAAGTGCGCTGTGTAGTGTGAATCGGACTCAGTTTTGGCCTCTATGCCTTGTTGCCCCAGTTTCTCAAAGGCCGTTTGGCTCTTAATCGATTGGCTCGCTCCCATGTCCTGTTCCATGGAGACTGGAATGCTATTAAGTTTGACATTTAACATTATTGGAGGGTTTCTGGGGGTACCCCATACACCTCCTTCTCTTTCTCCGGTTGAGTTGCCTCTCCTGCTCGTTCAGCGTGATCTGCGCTGGATCAGTCGCTCTCTGCTGACTCTGCCACGTGATGAGACCGAGGTCGCTTGCACATTCGCTGGAGGTGCCTCATTGTTCCACAGCCCCTGCACACGTAGTGCTTGAATCGACACTGATGGGCTCTGTGACTGCCCCCATGGTGTTAATGGATTCACATCAGCACTCCCCAGCGGCCTCTGAGTCACCCTAGGCCTGGCCTCTGCGGTCATGTGGGCCCTACCATGTACAGTCCTGCCTGCTGAAGGCATTATTTTAAGCACAGGACTTGCCGGTGAGCCTCGATCCTGTGAAGATATCTGTTTCGTGTTGTCGCTCGTGGATGTAAAGGCTTGAGCTATCGTGATGGCCTAGCTCAGATCCAGAGATTCGGCAGACAGCAGCTTGCGAAGGATGACCTCGAGGCCAATTCCAAGCACGAAGCGGTCCCGCAACATTTCCCCCAAGGATCCTGCAAAATCGCACTGCCCCGCAAGGCGTCTTAGGTCGGCAACAAAACTCGCCACGTTCTGGCCTTCGGAGGGATGGTGCATGTAAAAGTGGTACCTGGGGGAGACAGAGGGGGAGGGGGAGACAGAGACAGCGGGGGAGACATCGGGGAGACAGAGGGGGAGACAGAGGGGGAGACATCGGGGAGACAGAGGGGGAGGGGGAGCCAGAGACAGCGGGGGAGACACCGGGGAGACAGAGGGGGAGGGGGAGACAGAGCCGGAGACAGCGGGGGAGACATCGGGGAGACAGAGGGGGAGGGGGAGACAGCGGGGGAGACATCGGGGAGACAGAGGGGGAGGGGGAGACAGAGACAGCGGGGGAGACATCGGGGAGACAGAGGGGGAGACAGAGGGGGAGACATCGGGGAGACAGAGGGGGAGGGGGAGCCAGAGACAGTGGGGGAGACATCGGGGAGACAGAGGGGGAGACAGAGCCGGAGACAGAGGGGGAGACATCGGGGAGACAGAGGGGGAGGGGGAGACAGAGCCGGAGACAGCGGGGGAGACATCGGGGAGACAGAGGGGGAGGGGGAGACACCGGGGAGACAGAGGGGGGAGACAGAGCCGGAGACAGAGTGGGAGGGGGAGACAGAGCCAGAGACAGCAGGGGAGACACCGGGGAGACAGAGGGGGAGGGGGAGACAGAGCCGGAGACAGAGGGGGAGGGGGAGACAGAGCCAGAGACAGCAGGGGAGACACCGGGGAGACAGTGGGGGAGGGGGAGACAGAGCCGGAGACAGAGGGGGAGGGGGAGACAGAGCCAGAGACAGCAGGGGAGACACCGGGGAGACAGTGGGGGAGGGGGAGACAGAGCCGGAGACAGAGGGGGAGGGGGAGACAGAGCCAGAGCCAGAGGGGGAGACATCGGGGAGACAGAGGGGGAGGGGGAGACAGAGACAGCGGGGGAGACACCGGGGAGACAGAGGGGGAGGGGGAGACAGAGCCGGAGACAGCGGGGGAGACATCGGGGAGACAGAGGGGGAGGGGGAGACAGAGCCGGAGACAGAGGGGGAGGGGGAGACAGAGGGGGAGACACGGGGGAGACATCGGGGAGACAGAGGGGGAGGGGGAGACAGAGGGGGAGACATCGGAAAGACAGAGGGGGAGGGGGAGACAGAGCCGGAGACAGCGGGGGAGACATCGGGAAGACAGAGGGGGAGGGGGAGACGGAGCCGGAGACAGCGGGGGAGACAGAGGGGGAGACAGAGCCGGAGACAGGGGGAGAGACACCGGGGAGACAGAGTGGAGACAGAGGGGGAGGGGGAGACAGAGCCGGAGACAGAGGGGGAGGGGGAGACAGAGGGGGAGACAGCGGGGGAGACATCGGGGAGACAGAGGGGGAGGGGGAGACAGAGCCGGAGACAGAGGGGGAGGGGGAGACAGCGGGGGAAACATCAGGGAGGACAGAGCTGGAGACAGTGCTCCATTTCCTTCGAGTTGCGTACGGCCTAATTCCGTGTCCCTCTCTGCTTCCTGTCTGCCAACCAGTTCTCTATCCACGTCAGTATATTACCTCCAATACCATGTGCTTTAATTTTGCACACCAATCTCTTTTGTGGGACCTTGTCAAAAGCCTTTTGAAAGTCCAAATACACCACATCCACTGGTTCTCCCTTGTCCATTCTGCTAGTTACATCCTCAAAAAATTCCAGAAGATTTGTCAAGCATGATTTCCCCTTCATAAATCCATGCTGACTTGGACCGATCCTGTCACTGCTTTCCAAATGCGCTGCTATTTCATCCTTTTCCCCACCACCGATGTCAGGCTAACCGGTCTATAATTACAGTTTTCTCTCTCCCTCCTTTTTTAAAAAGTGGTGTTACATTAGCAACCCTCCAGTCCATAGGAACTGATCCAGAGTCGATAGACTGTTGGAAAATGATCACCAATGCATCCACTGTAGTGTCCATAATGCATCCATAATAGTATCGGTGCATTTAAGGGGAGGCTGGACAAGCATATGAGGGAGAAGGAATAGAGGGTTCTGCTGATAGAATTAGATGAGGAAAGACAGGAGGCGGCTCGAGTGGATGACATGGACTGATTGGGCTGAATGGCCAGTTTCTGTGCCATTTATCCAATGTAATCATATGAGGGATCGTGTGGCCTCCTCCTGCTCCTAATTCCTATGCCGGAGGGAAGTTTGTTGATGAAGCAGCTGAAGCTGGTTAGCCTCGCTCTTCCCTGGGGACTCTTAGTGATGTCCTTGACCTTCAACAACTACCACCATCTTTGTTATGTCTTCAATATTCTTATGAGTGACTCAACGAGGTCTAGTATTGTACTTGAGCTGTTGTGACCTTAGTCCCATTTATTGTAACTCCAGAGTGAGGCACAAGCATGGTGGGCAGCCTTTTATACTGGGCCCTGCACACCTATGCAGGTGACCCTCAGGTCTCCCACTGCAGTGCCCTCTGGTGGCACACCTTATGTGACTATACAGTTAGTATACATGGTCTACATACATGACAATCTTCCTATCTGTCAGGCACATGCGGCAGAACCTGGTCTCCAGTCGTCTTGGTTAACCCTTGCCACTGGACCAAGACCTAGCTCTGTCAAGCCCGTGTAGTGGTTGGTGTGCAACGGTCACCACACGTTAAACAAATCCACCCACAGGCATCTTCCACCCTTTAAAATGAGCTCATCAGTCACCTGAGAACTCAGTCTTAGTTTGGAAGCAAGTCATTCTCGACCCCGAGGGACTGCCTGTGATGACGATGATGATCTGTCAGTTGTGGCTTCAAATCACTGGAGAAATATCACCAACGATGCCTCCGCAAGATCCTGCAAATCCCCAGGGAGGACAGACGCACCAACGTCAGTGTTCTCGATCAGGCCAACATCCCCAGCATCGAAGCGCTGACCACACTCGACCAGCTCCGTTGGGCGGGCCACATTGTCCGCATGCCGGACACAAGACTCCCAAAGCAAGCGCTCTACTCGGAACTCCTACACAGCAAGCGAGCCCCAGGTGGGCAGAGGAAACGTTTCAAGGACACCCTTAAAGCCTCCTTGATAAAATGCATCATCCCCACTGACACCTGGGAGTCCCTGGCCAAAGACCGTCCTAAGTGGAGGAAGTGCATCCGGGAGGGCGCTGAGCACCTCGAGTCTCGTCGCCGAGAGCATGCAGAAACCAAGCGCAGGCAGCGGAAGGAGCGTGCGGCAAACCAGTCCCACCCTCCCTTTCCCTCAACCACTGTCTGTCCCACCTGTGACAGAGACTGTAATTCCCGTATTGGACTCTTCAGTCACCTGAGAACTCACTTTTAGAGTGGAAGCAAGTCTTCCTCGACCCCGAGGGACTGCCTATGATGATGATCTGTCAGTTGTGACTCTTGCAAGTGACGGTTGCCCGCTGGCCCACATCACCTTCAGGTTGGCTCGGTATCTGTTAAGCTGCGGGCTGTGTGTGAGGTCTGAATGTCCCGCGCAGGGCAGTCTCCGGCTCATGAATGGAAAACCCGCACGTGCGCGGAAATCTGAATTTGCCGTGCAGCCCGTTAAAGGGGTCGTGCACCCCCCCCCCCCCCCCCAAAAAAAATATGGGGGAACATTGCCTGTGAGGAGAAGATGTCCACGGACTGCATTGGAAAATAGTAACCTGCGTGACTGGCACCAAGACTGGTGGCTCCAACCGCTGAGGTGTGTTTCATAGAAACACAGTGTTAAGTATGCAATAAAGGTTCAAACTGTACTGTTTAACTAAGCGAGGTACAACCTTGGCTGTGCTTTATTTAGGCCCAAAGTGCCTGACTCTCAAAATGGCTGGCCTTTTATACCAGAGCAGCACCATGAGCGTGCTGCTCAATGGCCCCCAACAATGACGCCATCTGGTGGCTACAAACAGAATGTACATACATGACAATAGAAACATAGAAAATAGGAGCAGTAGTAGGCCGTTCGGCCCTTGGAGTCTGCACCGCCATTCAATATGATCATGCCTGGTCCTCTATCTCAACACCATATTCCCATTTTTTCCCCATACCCCTTGATGTCTTTTCCGCTTCATCAGCTTCATCAGGGTGAATTTGGACAGGTCCTGCTCGATTGGCTTTTGCCTCACTTTGTTCAACACCTGCAGAAACCCTACGACAAGAGAAAGGACTTGCATTGATATAGCGCCTTTCACCACCTCAGGACGTCCCAAAGCGCTTCACAGTCAATATTTTTTTGAAGTGTAAAAAAATAAGCTCCCGCAAACAGCAATATCATCCGAAAGACACAAAGACAAAAAAAATCATTGTAAATGTGCTTGGAGAGGGTGTAGAGGAGATTGGTTCCAGGGACGAGGGACTTCAGTTGTGTGGAGAGACTGGAGCAGCTGGCGTTGTTCTCCTTAGAGCAGAGACGGTTAAGGCGAGATTTAATTCAGGTGTTCAAAATGATGAAGGGGTTTTGATCAAGTAAACAAGAATAAACTGTTTCCAGTGGCAGAAGGTGTTAAGTGTGGAAGAACTCCACAAGACTAAAACTGATGTGACCTTAGTCCCTTTAATACAACTCCAGAATGCTTAAGCAGCATGGCAGACAACCATTTATACTCCCTTGCTCGAGGTGTGCAGGTGATCCTTGGGCCTCCAACAGTTGCGCCCTCTGGTGGCAAGTCTTACACAGTTACAATGTTTACATACATAACATAAGGATTGGTAACCAGAGACACAGATTTAAGGTAATTGGGAAACGAGGGGAGATGAGGAGAATTATTTTACTCAGCGAGTTGTTGTGATCAGGAACGTACTGCCCGAGAGGACGGTGGAAGCAGATTCAATCGTAGCTTTCAAAACGGAATTGCATAAATACTTAAGTTTTAAAAAAATTTATTCATTCATGGGATGTGGGGTCGCCGGCAAGTCCGGTATTTATTGCCCATCCCTAATTGCACCTTGAGAAGGTGGTGGTGAGACGCCTTCTTGAACCGTACTCCCACAGTGCTGTTAGGGAGGGAGTTCCAGGAGTGTGACCCAGTGACAATGATATAGTTCCAAGACAGGATGTTGACAGTCAGTGGAAACATTTGCAGGACTGCATGGGGAAAGGACAAGGGAGTGGGACTAATTGGATCGCTCTTTGAAAGAACCGGCACAGGCAGGATGGGCCTCATGATCTCCTTTGTTGCATCATTCTATGAATTTCACATGTGATTCTGACCATGTGCAAGTTCCTGGAAGGCACCTGGTCAACACTCTAGTGACATGAGGCCAAATATTAACCAAACACACTAGTTTATTTTAATTGCAGAATAGAATCATAGGGCTAGAAATTGCCCCTCATCCCAATTGCGGGCAGTAACTTTCCGGGGGTGGGACTTCCTGTCCCAATCCGCTGGGACCTCCCCCGAATCCAGGGAATGTTGGTAGATTACAACCAATGCATCCTCTATCTCTGCAATCACTCCACATCTATTCTCTCAGCATCCACCCTGCCAATAGCGCGAAGAATTTTATACCTTTTAGGGAGATCACCTCTCATTCTTCTAAACTCCAGAGTGTATCGGCCCTTGATCTTAGGGTCAAGATCATCATCATCATAGGCAGTCCCTCGGAATGAGTCCTTAGGTGGCTGAACAGTCTCTGTCACAGTCTCTGTCACAGGTGGGACAGACAGTGGTTGAGGGAAGGGGAGGGTGGGACTGGTTTGCCGCACGCTCTTTCCGCTGCCTGTGCTTGATTTCTGCATGCTCTCGGTGACGAGACTCGAGGTGCTCAGCGCCCTCCCGGATGCACTTCCTCCACTTAGGGCGGTCTTTGGCCAGGGACTCCCAGGTGTCAGTGGGGATGTTGCACTTTATCAGGGAGGCTTTGAGGGTGTCCTTGAAATGTTTCCTCTGCCCACTTTCAGCTCGCTTGCCATGTAGGAGTTCCGAGTAGAGCGCTTGCTTTGGGAGTCTTGTGTCTGCTATGCGAACAATGTGGCCTGCCCAGCGGAGCTGGCCGAGTGTGGTCAGTGCTTCGATGCTGGGGATGTTGGTCTGGACGAGGACGCTAACGTTGGTGCGTCTGTCCTCCCAGGGGATTTGTAGGATCCAGCGGAGGCATCGTTGGTGGTATTTCTCCAACGGCTTGAGGTGTCTACTGTACATTGCCCAGAGTGGGGCTGTTGGCTGACAATTCCAAAGTCTAGCTCCATTCAAAAGAACTCGGAATAAAACAGCCCAGACCAGCCTAGAATATGACTAGGGGAACAATCCCCCTGTCATCATAATTCAGTTAGATTTAGAGTAGTTATGGAAAAGGACAAAGATGGACCAGGTATAAAAGTTCTCAATTGGGGAAAGACCAATTTTGCGAAGCTGAGATGTGATTTGGCCATTGTGGACTGGAAACAGCTACTTGAAGGTAAATCAGTGTCAGAACAGTGGGGGGCATTCAAGGAGGAGATCCTGAGGGTTCTGAGCAAGCACGTTCCCACAAAGAAAAAGGGTGGGACTCCCAAACCTAGAGGCCCCTGGATGTCAAGGAGTATACAGGATAGGATAAGGAAAAAAAAGGGAGGCTTATGACAGATACCGAGGGCTCACTACTGCAGATACCCGAGAAAGTGCAGAGGTGAAATTAAAAAGGAAAATAGGGAAGCAAAGAGAGAGCATGAAAAAATATTGGCAAGTAAAGTCAAGGAAAACCCAAAGATGTTTCATAAATGCATAAAGAGCAAGGGGATAACTAAAGAAAGAGTAGGACCTATCAGGGGCCATAAAGGGTAACTTGTGTGGAGGCAGAAGACGTGGGTATGATTCTTAATGAATACTTTGCGTCTATTTTCACAGGAGAGAGGGGCGATGGAGACATTATAATTAAGGAGGAAGGGTGCGAAATATTAAATGGGATAAATAGAGTGAGAGAGGATATATTAAGAGGTTTAATATCTTTGGGCACAATTTTGTCCCACCCCTTCTTTCGGAGCACTTACCGGAGATGCGCCGCTTTTCTCCGTTCAGAAGTGTGTCGAAAAAAATTCCTCCCCAGCGTGGCCAGTCGAGTCGGGGGTGGAGCCGGGACTTCTGCACATGCGCATTGGAGTCGGGTCGCGATGTCCGCGCAAGCGCAGTAGCGGCAAAATTCGGCAATCGGCCCAGCCTCTCTCTCTCTCTCTCCACAGATGGCGCGTTCACTCGGTCTCCTCCTCCCTCCTCCCACCTCCCCCCGCCCCCGTTCATTTGAAGCCCAGCCTCTCTCTCTCTCTCTCTCTCTCTCTCTCCCTGTGGAATACAGAGGCCACGTTGAATCCCGATGCCGATCGCTCCCGCTCCTAGCCCAGGCCGAGTGGCCGCTCACACAAGCCGGCCCGCTGTCTTCCTGGGCCACGAAGGTAGGACGTACTTAAATTTTTTATTTGTTATTTAATTCTTAGAACTTTTTGTTTGCAAGGTTTGGTAGTTTGTAAGGCTTGGTGCTTTAGGTGCACTTCTTTTATTTTTGTAGTTTAAGCTTCCTTGAATGCTTCTGTTGAATAGTAACTTAACTTTGCGAAGTTCGTCATATGGTGTCCTGTGTAGCTGTTTGATCCTATTCACATTCTTTAATCATTAAGTTTCTTTATTAGTGACCAAATAAAATTTTAATCTTTTGAAACTCACTCGGCCAGGGCTAGGGGTGGGCGGGCAACAGAACTGATAGAAATCATCCAACTATCAGTTCTCCTGCCCGTCCCTAGCCCAGGCCGAATGGCCTCCGATGTACCTATCTCCACTGATTTCTTAACTCTCCGCAAGGATTTTCTGAAGTCCACATACACTGGCCTAAGTAGATTTGGAGTAACTATAAGCTGGGCAAAAGTGGCCTAAAACTGGCGCAGGTGGCTGGTAACGCCCCCTTTTGTGAAAAAAAAACTAAACTAAAAAAATCATAACTAACTCACTTACACTGGCGCAAATTGAATGTGCAAAATGGGGATTTTTAAGATACACCAGAAAAATCAAGTGACTCCAAAAAAAACGGAGCAACTCCTGGCCAAAATTGAGCTCTTTGAAAGTAGATAAATCCCCAGGCCCGGATGTAATGTATCCCAGGCTATTAGGAGAGGCAAGAGAGGAAATAGCAGAGGCTCTGACCAGCATTTTCCAATCCTCTCTGGCTACAGGTGTGGTGCCAGAGGACTGAAGGACTGCTAAAGTTGCACCTTTGTTTAAAAAGGGAGAAAGGGATAGACCGAGTAATTACAGGCCAGTCAGCCGAACCTCAAGAGTGAGAAAATTATTGAGGAAAAAATTCTGAGGGACAGGATAAATCATCATTTAGAAATACACGGATTAATCAGGGACAGTCAGCACGGATCTGTTAAGGGAAGGTCGTGTCTGACTAACCTGATTGAATTTTTTGAGGAGGTAACCAAGAGGGTCGATGAGGGTAGTGTGTACAACGTAGTGTATATGGATTTTAGCAAAGCTTTTGATAAGGTCTCACATGGCAGACTGGTCACGAAAGTAAAAGCCCATGGGATCCAGGGCAAAGTGGCAAGTTGGATCCAAAATTGGCTCAGAGGCTGGAATCAAAGGGTAATGTTTGATGGGTGTTTTTGTGACTGGAAGGCTGTTTCCAGTGGGGTTCCTCAGGGCTCAGTGCTGGGTCCCTTGCTATTTGTGGTATATATATCAACGATTTAGACTTCAATGTAGGGTGCCTGGTTAAGAGGTTTGCAGATGATACTAAAATAGGCCGTGTGGTTGATAGTGAGGAAGAAAGCTGTGGACTGCAGGAAGATATCAATGTACTGATCAGGTGGGCAGAGCAGTGGCAAATGGAATTCAATCTGGAGAAGTGCGATGTAATGCATTTTGGGAGGGCTAACAAGGCACGGGAACACACACTAAATGGTAGGACACTGAGAAGTTTGCGGGGGTTGGGGCGGGGTGGGGGGGGGGGGGGTGTTGCCAGGCGACCCGGTCAAACCTGGGGGCATAATTGTCAACAAAAAAAATATGGCGGCCACGGCAGTGCAGCCTCCTCTTTAATGGAGGCCGCACCACCATTTTAGAAGCACTCCAAGCACAGTGCACCGGCAGAAAAAGCTGCTGGTGGCACCGAACTGCGGCAGCAAGACTTTTTCGGTGGAATTTAACCGACGGGGTGGAACATAGGCGGTGCATGCACAGATGTTGCACCGAGAAGCGAAGTGGTAGTGAGGGGACTGGGTCACCGCCGGGATACCACAGGAGTGGAATTTTCAAAATGGTGGCCATTCCACGAAAAATCGCCGCCCATTCCTCGCGGCAGCATGGCCGTCGGTTTCCGCCGATAACAGGCCTGAAGTGAAGGGGCAATTTCGGTCTCAAGAAATCCCCAGTCAACTGAGTCGAGGTCATCCACGATGAGGTATGCAGTTGTGAGCCTGGTGGATGAACTGGTAATGTGTCGAGTGATTGTTAAACCTTTGTTAATAAACCAACTAGTTCTTAATAGCAATGTGTTGCTAGGAATTCTTAAGCAAAGAACCCATGAAGCAAATACATTACACGTGTGTTACACCTGCCCTGGAGTGTTTGATGTTGCTAGCTGTGTCTGAAAAGAAAAGTGTTCCTTTACCCACTCTGAAAAGGGGAAAAGCGAACACTATAAAAAAAAAGGCACCATTATCAGAGGGGGGGGACACCTGGCTGTCTGCAGGTAAATATATTCCTGCAACAACCATGTATGAACAGCAGAGGGCAATATTGATCAAATATCGACCCTGGGAGTGTTTGATGGGACAGTGTAGAGGGAGCTTTACTCTGTATCTAACCCCGTGCTGTACCTGCTCTGGGAGTGTTTGATGGGACAGTGTAGACGGAGCTTTACTCTGTATCTAACCCCGTGCTGTACCTGCTCTGGGAGTGTTTGATGGGACAGTGTAGACGGAGCTTTACTCTGTATCTAAGCTGTGCTATACCTGCCTGGGAGTGTGTGATGGGACAGTGTAGAGGGAGCTTTACTCTGTATCTAACCCGTGCTGTACCTGCCCTGGGAGTTTTGATGGGACAGCGTAGAGGGAACTTTACTCTGTATCTAACCCCATGCTGTACCTGCTCTGGGAGTGTTTGATGGGACAGTGTAGACGGAGCTTTACTCTGTATCTAACCCGTGCTGTACCTGCCCTGGGAGTGTTTGATGGGACAGTGTAGAGGGAGCTTTACTCTGTATCTAACCCGTGCTGTACCTGCCCTGGGAGTGTTTGATGGGACAGTGTAGAGGGAGCTTTACTCTGTATCTAACCCGTGCTGTACCTGCCCTGGGAGTGTTTGATGGGACTGTGTAGAGGGAGCTTTACTCTGTATCTAACCCGTGCTGTACCTGCCCTGGGAGTGTTTGATGGGGACAGTGCAGAGGGAGCTTTACTCTGTATCTAACCCATGCTGTACCTGCCCTGGGAGTGTTTGATGTTGTTAGCTGTGACTGTAATTAAAAGAGTTCCTTTTCCTACCCTGAAAAGAGTAAAAGCGAACACTATTAAAAAAATACATAATGGCCCTGAAATTCCGTTTTGGCCTTCCCGCGGGCATCTTAGGGAAAAAATACTCACCTAACTTGAGCTGCTGCCCGCGTTCGACTTTCCGATGCTGGGGCCTCTGCTGACTGCCAGTCGCAGCGCGTGCACTTCGGGACATGTGCACTTCGGGACGTGCACTTCGGGACATGTGCACTTCGGGACGTGCACTTCGGGACATGTGCACTTCGGGACGTGCACTTCGGGACATGTGCACTTCGGGACGTGCGCACTTCGGGACGTGCACTTCGGGACGTGCGCACTTCGGGACGTGCGCACTTCGGGACGTGCACTTCGGGACGTGCACTTCGGGACATGTGCACTTCGGGACATGTGCACTTCGGGACGTGCACTTCGGGACGTGCACTTCGGGACATGTGCACTTCGGGACATGTGCACTTCGGGACGTGCGCACTTCGGGACATGTGCACTTCGGGACATGTGCACTTCGGGACATGTGCACTTCGGGACGTGCGCACTTCGGGACGTGCACTTCGGGACGTGCGCACTTCGGGACGTGCGCACTTCGGGACGTGCACTTCGGGACGTGCACTTCGGGACATGTGCACTTCGGGACATGTGCATCGGGACGTGTGCATTTCGGGACGTGTGCATCGGGACGTGTGCACTTCGGGACGTGTGCACTTCGGGACGTGTGCACTTCGGGACGTGCGCACTTCGGGACGTGTGCACTTCGGGACGTGCACTTCGGGACGTGCGCACTTCGGGACGTGCACTTCGGGACGTGCGCACTTCGGGACGTGCACTTCGGGACGTGCGCACTTCGGGACGTGCACTTCGGGACGTGCGCACTTCGGGACGTGCGCACTTCGGGACGTGCGCACTTCGGGACGTGCACTTCGGGACGTGCGCACTTTGGGACGTGCACTTCGGGACGTGCGCACTTCGGGACGTGCACTTCGGGACGTGCGCAGGCTTACAGCTGGAGTCACATGGCTCTGGGCAGCCAATCAGGTAAGGTATCATAGTAACAGATGTTCTGCAGGTTCCTAAACTCCAATACATTGATTGAGAAAAATCCCCAAACACCCAAAACACTAATAACAAATATAAAATAATTACACTACATTCATTTAAATTAAAGATGTTAATGTCTTAAAAAAAAATAATTTCCCAATTTTTAAAAAAGTTTTTTAAAATAAACTTACCGTTGTGGCCGGATTTTTAATGATAAAATATGTTTTAATAAGAACATAAGAATTAGGAACAGGAGTAGGCCATCTAGCCCCTCGAGCCTGCTCCGCCATTCAACAAGATCATGGCTGATCTGGCCGTGGACTCAGCTCCACTTACCCGCCCGCTCCCCGTAACCCTTAATTCCCTTATTGGTTAAAAATCTATCTGTCTGTGATTTGAATACATTCAATGAGCTAGCCTCAACTGCTTCGTTGGGCAGCGAATTCCACAGATTCACAACCCTCTGGGAGAAGAAATTCCTTCTCAACTCGGTTTTAAATTGGCTCCCCCATATTTTAAGGCTGTGCCCCCTAGTTCTAGTCTCCCCGACCAGTGGAAACAACCTCTCTGCCTCTATCTTGTCTATCCCTTTCATTATTTTAAATGTTTCTATAAGATCACCCCTCATCCTTCTGAACTCCAACGAGTAAAGACCCAGTCTACTCAATGCATCATCATAAGGTAACCCCCTCATCTCCGGAATCAGCCGAGTGAATCGTCTCTGTACCCCCTCCAAAGCCAGTATATCCTTCCTTAAGTAAGGTGACCAAAACTGCACGCAGTACTCCAGGTGCAGCCTTACCAATACCCTATACAGTTGCAGCAGGACCTCCCTGCTTTTGTACTCCATCCCTCTCGCAATGAAGGCCAACATTCCATTCGCCTTCCTGATTACCTGCTGCACCTGCAAACTAACTTTTTGGGATTCATGCACAAGGACCCCCAGGTCCCTCTGCACTGCAGCATGTTGTAATTTCTCCCCATTCAAATAATATTTCCTTTTACTGTTTTTTTCCCCAAGGTGGATGACCTCACACTTTCCGACATTGTATTCCATCTGCCAAACCTTAGCCCATTCGCTTAACCTATCCAAATCTCTTTGCAGCCTCTCTGTGTCCTCTACACAACCCACTTTCCCACTAATCTTTGTGTCATATGCAAATTTTGTTACACTACACTCTGTCCCCTCTTCCAGGTCATCTATGTATATTGTAAACAGTTGTGGTCCCAGCACCGATCCTTGTGGCACACCACTAACCACCGATTTCCAACCTGAAAAGGACCCATTTATCCCGACTCTCTGCTTTCTGTTAGCCAGCCAATTCTCTATCCATGCTAATACATTTCCTCTGACTCCGTGTACCTTTATCTTCTGCAGTAACCTTTTGTGTGGCACCTTATCGAATGCCTTTTGGAAATTTAAATACACCACATCCATCGGTACACCTCTATCCACCATGCTCATTATATCCTCAAAGAATTCCAGTAAATTAGTTAAACATGATTTCCCCTTCACGAATCCATGCTGCATCTGCTTGATTGCACTATTCCTATCTAGATGTCCCGCTATTTCTTCCTTAATGATAGTTTCAAGCATTTTCCCCACAACAGATGTTAAACTAACCGGCCTATAGTTACCTGCCTTTTGTCTGCCCCCTTTTTAAAACAGAGGCGTTCCATTAGCTGCTTTCCAATCCGCTGGTACCTCCCCAGAGTCCAGAGAATTTTGGTAGATTATAACGAATGCATCTGCTATAACTTCCACCATCTCTTTTAATACCCTAGGATGCATTTCATCAGGACCAGGGGACTTGTCTACCTTGAGTCCCATTAGCCTGTCCAGCACTACCTCCCTAGTGATAGTGATTGTCTCAAGGTCCTCCCTTCCCACATTCCTGTGACCAGCAATTTTTGGCATGGTTTTTGTGTCTTCCACTGTGAAGACCGAAGCAAAATAATTGTTTAAGGTCTCAGCCATTTCCACATTTCCCATTATTAAATCCCCCTTCTCATCTTCTAAGGAGCCAACATTTACTTTAGTCACTCTTTTCCATTTTATATATCGGTAAAAGCTTTATTTTTATATGTTTTTGTGTTTTTTAAAACACTTGCGCCTGTAAAAGTAGGCTAAGTCCCTGCTTTTTCAGGCACAAGATTTTTGAGGACATTTGTAAGTGCAAATATTGGAAATTTGCATTTACAATTGTCCTCGCTCCCGATCTGCAGAGGTTCTGTCAAGCCAGAAAGTTGACAGATCGGAAACGCCGGTTTCGAGTGCGCGGAAAACTCCGTACGGACCCGGGGAGGCTGGAATTTCTGGGCTATTATCGGAGGGACACCTGGGTATCTGCAGGTAAATATATTCCTGCCACAACCATGTATGACCAGCAGAGGGCAATATTGATCAACAAATAAAAATGAATTCATTGCTGGTTTGTTGAGTTTATATTACCCAGAACTGCTGCAATCAGAAATGCCATGGGATGGGAATGTGTGCATGTGAGTGCATGTGTACTTGTGTGTGTACTTGTGTGCAGCCGATGTGTGTGTGTACGTGTGCGCACTCGGTCCGTGCAGCAGAGCTGGTCTCCAGTCATCCTGGTTAACCTTTGCCACTGGACCAAGACCTAGCTCTGTCAAGCCCGTGTGGTGGCTGGTGTGCAACGGTCACCCCACGTTAAAAAAATCCACCCACAGGTATCTTCCACCCGACAGGATGTAGTTCGGGTCCATCATTGAAACACCTGTGAACTTGTCCTTTTTTTGCCATGAAAGCAAGTCATCCTCGTTTCGAGGGACTGCCTATGATGATGTACCTGCAATTTGAGTGAGTGCAATCGTAGTGTGAGCGTGAGAGTGTGAGTTTGTGTCTATGTCTGAGTGAGTGTGTGAGTGTGTATTTGTGAGAGTGAGTTTGTGCTTGATTGTGTGTGTGTGATTGAGTGTGTGTTTATGCTTGAGTGTGTGAGTGTGTGTGTGTGTGTGCGAGTGAGTGTGTGTGTGCATATGTATGTGTGTGTGATTGTGAATATGTATGTGTGTGTGAGTGTGAATATGTATGTGAGTGTGAGTGTGAATATGTATGTGAGTGTGTGAGTGTGTGTGTGTGAATATGTTTGTGTGTGTGAGTGTGAATATGTATGTGAGTGTGTGAGTGTGAGTGTGAGTGTGTGTGCGTATGTGTGTGTGTACGTGAGTGCATATTTGTGTGTGTGTGTGTGTATGTATGTGAGTGTGTGTGTGCGTGAGAGTGAGTGTGAGAGTATGTGTGTGCGGAAAGGTGTGTGTGTGAGTATGAGTGTATGTGAGTGAGTGTGTGTGTGTGATTGAGTGGATGTGTGAGTGAGTGTGGTGAGTGAGTGTGTGTATATGTATTTGTGAGTGTGTGTGTATGTATGTGAGTGAGTGTGTGTGTGAATGAGCGTGTGTGTATGTGTGTGTGAGTGTGTGTGTATGTGTGTGTGAGTGTGTGTATGTGTGAGTGAGTGTGTGTGTATGTGTGTGTGAGTGTG